>NC_091822.1:96564107-96741607 GCF_038994185.2 Dermacentor albipictus
TTCGTTTCCCTTACCGATGGGGAACACAACGTACGGTTTGCGCAGACTCGGCCGCGCAAGCAGTGGCCACAACGCGCGCTCCGTGTACAGTTACATATAAGCCGCACACGGAACAACGGAGCACGTCGGCGGTCGAGGGGGCCGTCGCCTTGACTGACCGTCGGCTTCCCGACTCGCCATTGCTGCAATCGTGCAATCGCTGTTCGAATATAGCGGCGAGCCCGCAATGCAGGATTACTTCGCGCGGCACTGCAATGGTGGGGCGCATCGGGCGTTAACACGCGCGCGCGCAGAGAATCAGTCGAGCGCATTAACGAGCAGCTAACAACTACATTCGGTGCGAATGAAATACAACGCGCACGCGTCCAATATAGGGGGCCATACGTCGGGCCCGGGTCCGGTCACGTGACAGCGGCCTCCTCCTGCAGTTCCAACGGCCGCCCGAACCGCAGCAGCAGGGACGGATGACGAAACAGGCGCACGTCACTCAGCTGCGGTGGCGGCAACGGCGACAGGGCGGCGCGCACATTGAGCGATGGAGGTGTCAACCGGCAAGGGGCGTCACACCATGCACCGAGGCAGGGCGTCAACGACCGCGGCGCGGACGCTGCTACGCTTGTGCGGGTCACGAAAGCTCCCTGACCGCGTCGCCTCTGGCTTTCTTTCTTTTGCAGTGGCACACGCAGCCATTCGCCCCGCAGGGCTGATACGACGCGAGAAGACGACAGCCCGCGCTGCTGCACGCTGCTGGCTGCGCGCCACCGTCGCGGTGCTGTCCGAGACGCAAGGGGGGCTTTCTTGCGACGCGTCGTTGCGGTGGCAGCCGATCAGCCCGTTCTTACTCAGTCTCGTCAACCCCGGGCAGTGAACCGAAAGCTGCGGGTGCACCATCAGCCGCGCGGATTACAGAGAAACGGAAGAAGGGCTCTGCGCCAATATGTCCGGCCCTGATCGTCGACCTCCGCAAGACGCCGACTGGACGGAAGCACCAGCGCCGCTTAATGGCGAGGCGAACACAACACTCGGCTGCCGGCTATACCGTTGCACACTGATTGGTCCACAAGTTATGCCGATGGGTGTATAGCACTCGCTGCATGCAGAAGCTTGTCTTTCTTTTCGTCCGTCTGTCCATTTGTTCCGCTTGGCAGGGTCGCAAGATGGAACGTGGCGTTCGACGTGCGCAATAACGCGATCCGTGCGGTTAGCGCTGTTAAAGGGTTGGCCTGCGTAGCACTGGCTTGGCTGCTAGTGGCGGGAACCACTCGGGACGACGCAAGAGACGCTGCGCTCATATATATATATATAGTGTGTGTGTGTTTCCATCGAAGCTTTTAACGTCAACGATGACGGCTATGTGGCGAATGCATACCGGGCAATATTAACAGCGAGAAACGAATGCAAAGATCTCGCAACCTCTAACCGTCTCGACTCGTATCCGCGAGGGAGCGTGACATGATCGAATCTTCGCTATACTTTCAACCGCGCAGGTATACAAGACACGCTATAGGCCTCCCAAGAAATCTTAACGTTAGGCGCGGCAAGGTAACGAACTAATTTGCGCCGCGAGACGAACTTTGGACAATGCGGTGGTAGCGCCATCGGGCTTGCAGCGTCTAGAATATAGAGCTGCGCCCGTTGAGAGCTATATTTTCGTCGCGGACTTTGTCCTCGTCACTTCTCATCCTTGTAGAATTTAGGTTCTGGCATAAGTACATATTTACGGGCCCGTGCTGCTTCATTACGTGCGCTCGTTTTTCTTTGCCCTGCGACTAGCTTTTCTCGCAACCTTGCCGTTCCTTCTCTCCGTTACTCATTGCTGTTCTGCCCGTCTTCGATGGTCGCCGGGGAGTTCAAGCGACCAACGAAAAAGTGACACACTCACAACGTCCGCGAGCTTTTCCGTTCATTCCTTCCCACGATTCACAATAAATTAGTGATCTCTAATCCCGAAGTCAGTACGGCATACCGTTTATTCAATTCTTTCACTCCGCTTCGCCCCCCTCCCATTTCTTTCCTTTTCTAGCGACACGCTGTAGCGATGAAGGACGATGCAGTTTTTCTTCCACCCCACTTCCTTCCAGCGGCGGCACGCGTCAAAGCAAACCCCCGTCGACCGACGAGCCATTATGGGTCGCATACGTGCGACCTGCGTAGGTGTGCCCCACGGGAAATGTCGAGGCCCTTCTATAGGTTCGCCCCTCCTCCTCCTCCTCCTCCGCGGCATCGACGAAACACAGGGCGCGTGTACGCGCTGCCGGTATAACTGGATGACATCGTCACGTGTTCCGCATTACGCAGCAAACGGAGGAGACGCGCCGCCGTGAGGTTGAGGGGAAAAACAAAAAAAAAGAAAAGAAACGGGCACGTTCTTTCGTCATATATGCAGATGCGAAACTTCCGTTTCACGCGGAACAGGCAAGGAGGCGCGCGTACGTACACAAGCGAGTCTCCTGACGTCAGCCACCAGCGGCGTACGCAGCTGCTTACCATATATATATGGTAAGCAGCTGCGGGTATATATATATATATATATATATATATATATATATATGATCGCACGAATAAAAGGTGCCGAGATTTCGCGATACGCATCGAGCCGGCTTTGGGTGACCTCCAAGTGCATACACGGCAGCCAATGGGCGCGCCGTTATCATTGTTGATCGCGCGGAGCCCCGTACGCGCATAGCAGTTCTAAAAATTGGCAAAAGGTAGGGGGGGGGGGAGGGGTGACGTCCCCACGCCATATGCGTGCGGACAATTGCGACACTGGCAGAAAGAAGGCAGCACCAAAAGTGGAAACTGCATGGAACATACGAACGCATTCCGCAGCATGCTTTTGTGCGCGCATATCTTTCGACACCGGACGTACGCGCAGATTCCTCGCATGTATATGCTTTGCGCACTAGCTCGCTTCCATTACGAGACCTCGACGACGTCCTTATAAAATTGTTAATAAAAATCTAATTATAGTAATATTTGTGAGCTAACGGATCAACCACCCCTAGGTGACTACTATTACCGAAATACTGATGCACCACCACCGCGAATGACGGTGCAAAAAAAATGAGAATAAGAATACTGAGTAAATGCAGTTCTAAGGCACATGTTAAAATCAATGTGGAGCGAAGCCTTCGTCTAGCGGTTCTTAAACAGCTACACAAGCGCCATGCGTATACGATCGAATGCCTACTTTTAATCCGTCGCAACGCGGAGCCTTGCGAAACGTTTTGTTTACCCGCTGCGCAGGTCACAACTTTCATACCACACGCACTACACCGTCGACAACATACGCCCAAATGCGAATGGCAGTTCGCGGACATGCCTATAAATTATATAGGTAAACACGGCCAATAATGGGCACATACACAGCGGCTCTCAACAATACGGGCTGGCCAAATACCGGGGATTTAGGAAAATCGAGGAAGCGGTTAACTGTACTGCGCTACTCCATTAGGAGGTCCACGGAGATAACATGTATACACATGAGCCGACGCCGCATGTGGACAGGGCGTCACGTGGTGATTTACCGTTTCATCACGCGCAACAGAGAGGCAACGTGCGCTCGCTGGAGCCACTTTGGTGATTCACATACACGTTGCCAATACAGGTCGCTCAGCTTGCATCCGGCCGAGCATACGAAGAAACAGAACACAATAAAACTTGAACGAAAAGAATGGCCCGGGAGTCTTGGCGGTGGCGGCTCGAACTCGGCCGGCATCTCCGGCTTGCGGGACGGCCCGGGGCTGGTCTTCCGGCTCCGAACTTTTGAGAGCCGCCTCCCAGCGTCGTCGTCAAAGATGTGTGTGTGTGTGTGTGTGTGTGTGTGTATATATATATATATATATATATATATATATATATATATATATCCGGCATGGCATACCGACCGACCCGTCATCAGCCACGCCACACCATGGGGAGTAGGGCCATAAAGCTCCTCTTCTAAAGTAGTCCGTTATTGCGCGTGCATCTAAGAATGGGATTCAAAAGCGTCCGCTCCACCCCCCCCCCCCTCCACCCCCTCCACAAAAAAAAAATTAGAAATCAAACCCGTCTCGTCTGGCAGCAGACACACCTGTTTAACACTGGGAGGTCACACCGTTCGCGACTTCGGAGGAAACTGTCGCTGTGCGTTGACCGACCGGGTCGATCGAAGAAGCGGGGCGACGTGCGGGTCAACGCACCGCGAGATCTCGAGTGGCGGACGGCAGCGAAAGGAGCAGCCCGCGTCGACTGCGCCCGCTTTGCTTTCTTTCTTTCTCTCGCCTCGGAACGCTCGTCACCTTCGCCCCGGCAGAACGGCGACGGGGGGCTCGCTGCCAACCCAGTCCCGCCAGAGCATTCGCTCAAGAGGACCGATAAACGCTGGTCCTCGGCTATAACGCGTAACCGCGGGGAGACCCTCCCGGAGGGTTACGTCGGTCGGCAAATTTGCCCGCGGTATGAGAAAGGCTTCGGCACTGAAGAGTACTGGACTGCCCGCACGACTTAGATAGAGGCAGCGCGTACGCGGCATTGAACGTGCACATCGCCGGAGACTGCCCGCGTAACGCACCGTTTTTAGATGGCAGTGACGTCGTGGGCGATATTGCCGTTAGTATGTACAGAAAGTATTTGCATGTCCTCGAGGGAAATGGAATTCGCTCGTCAGCAAGTACCTCCCTGCTTCCATTTCGCCGTCGGAAGACTTCCACAGGGGTGCGGTCGCAAGCCGCGAACAAAACTTATTTGCGAAGCGTGCTTTGGAAAACTTGAAGCACCACTCGTGGAAGTGCTGAACGATCATCGCCCAAAGTCGTAAACGTTTCGAAAAAATTCGAGAGCTAACAGGTATGCACGTACGGGGAAAAAATATTTTCTCTCGTTTGTCTTTCCTCGGGCATGAAAAGCGGGGATAGAACTGAGTGTTCAAAGTGAGCAAGATTTCAGAGCGGGATATAGGTGGCATTTGATTTGAACAAAACGCTTGACTATAATACGCTTGAAGCTTGTCCAGTCTCGTCGTCCCTGCAGCTCCTCCTTTGCGCTTCGCGTTAACGAGTTACGGCCAAAGTTAGCGCTACAAAAATAAAGTGCATTCAGATTAATCTCGTGAAACGTGGGTTGGCCTCACTTTGCGAGGTAGAACGTGCAGTCGTGCCACACGTTAGTTCGCCAAATCTCGTAACGTTTCTCGACTCCAGATGGCGTGGCGGTAGTACACGTACACTGTCTTCAAACAGTGGCGTCCACTCGCTTACGAATGCTCCGTTATCGCAGCGAATGACGAATTCGCTATTACGGAAGAAGCTTTCGTCTTTCGATCCAGCTGGAGTTAATATTTTCGCCTCACAGCGTCCCTTTCAACAACGGTGTAGTCTGTTCTCAGCAGTGTGCCACAAGATGGAGCCACAAACGCGGCTGCATCAAAGGTGCACGCTCGCGTCTACGTCTCCGGACTAACCCGGTAATCCGCGAAGGGTAACACGTAATGGTAGAACCGTTGACGGGCAGTCAGTTGCCGAGCGACATGAAAGTGGCCGTCACGCGATCGAAACTTCTTGAGAACATATGCGACACTCGCAAGCGCGGAGAGCTGTTTTAACCGACATTTAATGTATCTGCCCGTGGGTTAGGAAAAAAAGAAGAAAGAAAGAAACGCTTCGTGCAAGCGCTCTCACACTTGCCGGAGTAATTAGACAGTTTTAGCAGAACGTTTTTGACGGTCCGGTCCGCTCTTGCGTACCCACTCGCAGTTAGCGGAGCGGCGGACGAAGAATCAGTTTTAGCGGAGCGCCCGGCTGCGTCCGAAAGGCATGTGCTTGCCTGACGCGCCACCTTGCCGCAGAAGGTAAAACCGCTATGAACATAATATTCAAGTTGTAAGAATTGCCGCAATAAAATAATATATTCGGAATTGCTCAAGTGTCTGAAGGCATTTCACGCAATACATTGCATTTTCATTTCTTATATATATATATAATCCTTACATTAACAAACCCGTTACGCTGTGTTGTAGCCAAGACAAGGTTTTTTGCTCTTTCAGTACACCTAAAACGTGGTCCGCATAAACAAACGTGCACACATGGCATGGTTCTGAAACGGGTTCATGGCCACAACCTCCCGAATAGAAGATCTTCGTGTTTCCTAAAGTGTACTCTAGGTTTGCGCTTTACAAATCCCGATTCAAACGACCTCGTGGACGGGCCATCAGCACTGGGGGCAGCCATTTTGCTTCGCTAGACCCGCTTGACGCGCTCGCCGCGCTCCGCTGAGAAAGCTTTCTAGCGGAGAGGGGGCTCCCGTCCGCCCGCCCGCTCACTGCTGAACGGGTCGCGCATGCGCACTTGCGCTTCCGCTAGCCCGCTGAGCGGAGCGGACCGTCAAAAACGCTCTGCTAAAACAGCCTATTCCCTTTGGGTCATAGTGTAAGCACGGTACGGCAGCCGGAAGGCCAACGCGGGAATAGCGCGACGAAAAGCGCTTCCGCCGGGCGATGCCATATATGTCGGAAGTATACCCGTATACGTATCTTTATTTACATAGCGCGCCATCCGTGCAAAGTTGTGCTCTGCGCTGAACCTATGAGTATTCTTTACGCCCTTATTATTACATTTTTTTTTGCTTTATATACAAAAATTATGGTGACTGATCCGCATGCAGTACGTAGCACATAATTACTTGTAAAGGCTCGTCTCACGCGCCACCCCTCAATTCAACAGAAGCGTGCGTCGCTGGAACTATATGTAGTGGCTCGAACGTGGCTTATATATGGACGGCAAAACAGCGCAGAAAACGAAGACCGATAAAGGAAAAAAAAACGCATACCACAACGCGAGAGCAAGAGCGCGTTGTCGCAAGTCTGAACGACAAGAAAAAACGCGTAACACCAACAAAAAAAAAAGGAAGACAACCAACACTCCGCCCGCTCCTTTTGTACGCACGCTCCTTTGCCAGCTATAAGGATGGAGTGTTCTTACGCAAGCATCACCTCTCGTGTTAATCGCGTGCGCCTCACAATAGCGGAAACCAGGCGAGCATATTATGATGAAGAAATTACGGCCACTGACCAAGTCAAGGTGAAAAAACACACAGAGACGTTTCGGGACCCGTACGGGTTCCTTGATCACACTAAAAGCGGTCAAGAGCCGCAAGTCGTTTTTATGCCAAAATGTGACGTAGGGAACGGGTGTAGTTAGCAGGAAGATTTCCATCAGTCCTGTTGATATTGTTGTCAGTAGTTTGAATAAATAAAGATTCTAACAAGAGTCGCGTCATCGAATTCTTTTCCTTAGCTATTATAGCAGCGTTTTCCCAATCGATGCGGTGACTGCGATTATCGGCGTGTTCGGCAAGTGCGTTCGATACTTTTTTCTTGTTGGAGACGTCCCTTTGGTGCTCTTTTAATCTTCTCGTGAATTTTCCCGTTTCACCGATGTAGCTGCAACTGCAGTCTGCGCATGGTATCTTGTATATGACACCGGGATAATTCTTGCTTTCAAGCGGATCCTTTACGTTCACAAGCTGATTTCTCAGCTTGTTGGATGGCATGTGGGCTATTCTGAGATCGTATCTTGAGAATACGCGGCTAAGAGCTTCGCTGATGCCAGGAACATATGGGACGCCAGCGCGTTTCATGAGCGACTTGCCTTGAGACGGCTTTGGATGGAGGACCCGGGCTTCCATTTTGTCAATAAACTTCTTGGGGTACCCGTTCCTGGATAATTCGTGACGAATTTTTCTTCAGTTCGTTCTGCATTTCATGGTCACTTGAGCAGATGCGTGTGGCCCGCGTCACGAGAGATGAGACAACGGATTGCTTATGGCAAGCCGGGTGGCATGAATTGAAGTTTAAGTACTGGCCGGTATGAGTGGCCGTAATTTCTTCATCATCATGTTACCTGACCAGACGAACTTTCGTCGAACTCTTGACTATATTTCGAGCATATTATATATCTATGTCTGGCAATATCGTCCTATCCCCTTGCGTGCACTCGGCAAAGTTCGTATACCGCAGCGCTTTGCGGCGTGTGTGTGTGTTCTGTCTGCCTATCACGATTTCCTGCGCTATTTTACCGTCGCAAGAACTTGACGACGTGCGCGCGGGATGGCGACGTACTGGCCGCCGGGATTTCCAATATCGCGATCAATAACGCAATCGATCGATCGAACGAGCAGATGTCGGCATGCAACGTGCGGTTCGCGCGCGCTCGAGGTGTGTGTGTGTGCGTGTGTGTGTGTGTGTGTGTGTGTGTGTGTGTGTGTGTGTGTGTGTGTGTGTGTGTGTGTGTGTGTGTGTGTGTGCGTGTGCGTGTGTGTACTGGCCGTTATTTGCATCGGTGGCAAGTACACGCGGCCAGACAGAACGGCATGGCTGCATACACCGAGATCTGGCAACACGTGTGTATTCGCAAGTTACGTCGCCTATAGGTGGCGCGCAAGGCGACTTAGTATGGCGCCCACAGAAGTACATATGAACTGAAGCGGAACATTTTGGTGGGCTAGTAAGTGCATGTTACTGATGTACTAAAGCGCCAAAAAGACGACACAGTACTAAAGCGCTCGTCCGTGTCTCCTTTGTGTCGTCTGTTTGGCGCTTTAGTACTTCGGTATAGTATATAGCAACCCCTGAGCGGGGGTCATGTTCGTCCTTCACGTCAGCTCACATATGGCTTAGCGCTTGAAGATCAATCTACGTCATTCACAATCACTGTCGCTAAATGGCATCATGCGCCACATAGACACCCATAAGAAACGCGGATGCGGTGCCTCATTGAACGGGAAGAGGTCACGAAGGCCTGCAGCGCATCGTCAGTCGCCGTGGAAGGGTTTTGCCTGCAGACGTCACATGCGCGGCAGAAGCCGCACGAGCTGGAGTTTATGACCGGGAAGGTTATATCAAGGGACGTTAGCTTGTGCTTTATCTGCTTCTTCGTGCTAATCGCGACGGTCCGCAAAGCCTGCCTTTAGCGCAATGCCGTTTCGCAACAAAGATTAATTTTACTGCTCTGCGATGCTCTCGAGCTCCATTCACGCATTGATTTGTTATGAGAAGATATCTATATTCAATAATTAAAGGAAGGATATCACTAAGGTTATCCCGACTGCGACCTTTCAGACTTCTTTGCACGTCGCTATGCTAGCGCACGCAGATGAAAAGAAAGCCATGCCAGTTTTTTTTTTTATTTTTCGCTGGTACAGTTATTGTATTGTCGTTCGAGTGTCGAGGAGTCACGCCAGAAGCTTGTTGCGCTCACGTCACGAATTCGGTGTCTGCGTTTTATGCTCTACCGACCTCGTATTCGGGGCCGCTGTAGCCGCAAAGCTTGACCGCGCCTTGGCGCACGGGGTATACTGCCCGGAAAGTAAACACACATGCGTTTCTGGCGGGACGATAGAGCGGTGACCACACTGCGGGCTGCTGACGCCCGCCCACGTAGACGTAATACTGCAGCATTGCTCCAGAGCTGCGACGAAGTGCTACAAACGCGTCAGTTTTTACGTTAAATGCCCGTGCGTTCTCGCTGCGCTGGCCACGAGTGCGCAGCTCGAGCTTGGCCGCGCGGAGGGCCACGCGGTGCAGCGAGAACGAAAACGTGCGCTTCTGGCGAAACGAGACACCGCGGCGACCATACACACTACGAGTTAATGCATATGAAACCTGAGCAAATACTTCCGACGCTCGCCCACGCACTCGGAATCAAAGCCACAACGTTCGCGCTGCTGCAATACACTGTTGCAAGCTTTATTTGTTTTAAATAACGCATGGATTCTCCGCATAGAGAGAGAGTAGGATGCATAAAAAGGCAGGGAGGTTAACCAGAGGCAGTTCCGGTTGGCTACCCTGCACGGGGGAAAGGTGAAGGGGGATAAAAAGAGAAAGAGAGCGGAAGGTGGAGATAGATATAAATAGAGACGAGCACGACCAAACCGCGTACACTACAGAGCGGTAGGGGCGGCGTTCTTACTATCTATTGCGAAGCCCCGCAGACCGCAGGAACCGTAATAACGCGAGTAAGGCCTTTAGCGCGGATGTTCTGTGGGAGTACTGACCTGAAGTTTTGAGTTGCCATAGTACATGGACGATTGTCCAACTGGTCGAGTACTCTGCACAGCACACTTGTCCCTGGGCGCTACATCGCGGGCAGACACAGATAATATGTGCGAGCGTCTCATCGATGTTGCATGTAGCGCATGTTGGAAAAACAAATACAACAATGCACATAGGCAAAGAACTTTAGTTTTCTTAACTACGTGGCTCCGGAAGAAGTCACTCCCGACGAAATGCGCACTGCACACCTTTCATCGGTGGTGCCTTGCCAATTCGTAACTCGACGGCCCGTTCTTTCTTCTTTGCCGCATCTTTGGGTGAACGAGTGGAGGCCCCCTTCACTTGCCACAGCTCTATTGGTGCATTGAGGCACGCGGCACGTGCGATTGGTTTTGAAATTCGTACTGCAAAATGGTGCGTAAAAACAAACAATCAAGCCTACTAAGAAAGCAAGCAAATGCGCTACCGCCGCGCCGCCTGCGGGTTCTCCGACAATCTCCGAAAAAAAAAAATCGCCGACGGTCGCGGGGTGGCGCTGTGACAGTCCACGGAACTTGCGAATACACGGCCCCCCTCGAGCGGCCCCGCACCGTTTAGCGCTACGAATAAGGCGCAGGAACACCAGTCACACTATAACGGTATATGCACTAAACTTACAACATTAGCTTATATTCTGAGAGAGGAAAAGAAAGCGCCTGCGTCGGCAGCCACGCCCGCGGGCCGGCCGAGTCGCGCATATACGTGCATTTTGCACAGACGTAGGCGAAAAAAATATACATATTTGCGCGACGCTGTCACGCATACGCGGCCATCGGTCGGCCCCCGTCACGAAATTATTCGGGGAGGTTCGGACAAGCCGAGGAAAGATTCTGCGACTGACGAAGCAACCCCGGCTAAGGAAGAGAATAAAGTCCAACGCACGTAGACAAAAAGCTAAGGCGACACCGCGGAGCGGACTGTATATAAGGCACGGCCGAGGGATTTCCATGGTGGGTGTGCGTGTTGTATGCACACACACACACACACACACACACACACACACACACACACACACACACACACACACACACACACACACACACACACACACACACACACACACACACACACGGCGTATGTATGTTTATACGCACACACAGGCGGGCGGCGCTGGAGACGCGGCTGCCCCGAGAGCGGCGCAGCTGCCGTCGACGGCGTGAGCGTCACGAGCGAGCGGCAAAAAGGAACCGTTGCGCCACAGGTGCCCGCAGCGTGTGTGTCAAAACCACCGCAGCGCGCGGACGGGACAGAAAAATGAAAGTGCCGACTCGGCGCGCTGGAATGCTTGCCGCACACGAGCTTTTCTCCCCATCGATCGCCGCGATGCCTTTTAACTTTGGCGTGACGTAATGTCCGGCGCGCGTTGCACCAGCGCGCAGCGAGGGGCACTCGTTCGGTGGCGCGCTCTCTCTCTCTCTCCCCCACCACCGCGGCGACGTCCTTGGCTGGAAGCGCAGGTCTTCCTCCTCCTGTCCCTCTCCGCGTGGCTCACGCGCCTCCAATGAACAGTGAGGTCGACCGAATGCCGAGAAGCGTCGAGCGAGGCAAATTGATTGATTGATTGATTGATTGATTGATTGATTGATTGATTGATTGAGTTTAACGCCCCGAGGAAAACATTGGGGATGTGAGAGACGCCATTGCTGAGGACACCGAATTCAACGCGCACCTATAAATCTAAGCAAACAAGCGTTTATTTCATTCTTTTCGCGTTTCATTCTTTTCAGCTCCTCGACCTCATGTCGAGGAGCTGCGACCACTGCGTCACCGTGGCGACCGGGTCTGAGGCTCTGAAGCTGCGATCGTCAGTTCTCCTTGCACCCGGTCGCGAAATGCGCACTTGCTGCCGGAGCACAACGGCCGCTACCCCCCCCCTCCCTCCCACGCTCCCCCCCCCCCAGGACCTTTCGCGCGACGAAAGACGGCGCGTTTTCTCCGCGCTTCCTTCCTACGCGCGCGCCGTATTGAGCCACGGTCGCCGGCTTCCCTCGCGTGCTTTCACTCGCACACACAGCACACGACGCGCGGCGACGGTGGACTTTATACGGAACATGACGGCGACGGCAAAAATGCGCCTGGTGTGTCCGTATAATTGCTATCACCATAAAACGTTCGCGCAGACGCGGCGCCTGCGGCAGAAAGGATGTTACGCGTCCGCCGCCCAGGCCGTGAGTGGTGGCGCTGCCTAACTCTTCCATGGGCCAGTTCTAGCACATAAGCACGAATACCCAGAAAGTGGACGGGAAAACGCCGCCGCCGTAGCTCAACTGGTGTTACGTTTCGCCTACGACGCGCGGTAAAGCCAGCGCGGATGCAACGTACGCCGGAGCTTCGTTCAAAGCGGCGGACATTTTGGCCCGTTCGGAGCGGCCGCGACGCATCCCCGCCGAGCGCGTCCCGGCATGTTCAGTGCCACGTGTCTTCGTGTGTGCGTGTGTGTGTGTGTGCCCACGCTTGTCAAAGCGCGGCAGCCGGGGAGAGGAGCTCCCCCAGTGTGAAGCGAGGAGGTCTGACCGGCGCCGGCCCGTCTGATGCGTCACCTCCTTGTCCCAACGTGTCTCTCAGTCCGTCCGTCGCCGCTGTCACGTGGTGTCGTCCCATGACCTTCCTTCTTGCCCGCGACGCCAAGAGTATAAGAGCAGCTGGCTCCCGGACGTCGAGAGAGAGGCTCCGATTTCTTCTGTTGAGTAACGTGCTCTCCCGTCTCTCTACTTCGGTCGACCTGACCGCCCGCTCTTTGCGATGCTAGAATAAACAAGTTGTTCTGTTAGCAGTCGCCTCATGCTTTGCTGGGACCTTCGGATGCTTCCAGTGTGCCCCAGGCCGCCAGGCCAACGCTACCCTTGGGGCTTGCGACCCATTTGCAACAACGGGCGCCAACGGTCCGGTTGCAACAACGGGTGTCAGCACTGAGGTTCCGACAGCTGGTGGCAGCGCTGAGATTCCAACAGCCAGTGCCATCGGTGCGGATCAAACATCTGGTTGCCAGCGGTGAGATCGCGACAACGGAGGCCAGCAGCGAAGATATGCGGTTGACTGTATGCTGAGCAGCACAACGACCATCCGGGAGCAGTGCAACGAGCCCTGTGTGATGACTGGTTGCCTGCAGCGGAACGACTGCGCTGAATTCTTGGCTGCGAGGTTTGGTGAGTGCGGGACTTTCTTCTTCTGAGTTTTGCCAGGCTTTTTGTTAGTGTCAGAAACAGAGCTGGTAATTGTGGTTGTCGTTGCTGCCGGGTTAGTTTGCGGCAAGACAATAGTAGGCAGTAGAGAAAGCAGCATTCAGAGCAGCCATGGATTTGAAGTCGTTGCGCAAACCGAAATTGTTGGAGCTTGCAAGAGAGTTGGGTCTGGATGTCTCAGACAAACTCAGAAAACCAGAACTGCTAAGGGCTATTCTTGAGTTAGGAGCTGAGGATGACGAGCTGTCGGAATGCCTTGAGACCATTGAGGAGAGGGAGACGGCAAAAAGACAGGAACGCGAACTTAAAGAACAGCAACAGCAACAGCGAGAGAAACAAGAGAAAGATGAGCGTGAACGTAAAGAACAGATAGAACGAGAGCAACAAGAGAAAGAAAAAGAGCGAGAGCAACAAGAGAAAAAAGAAGAGCGCGATCATGCTTTGGAAATGAAGCGTCTCGAGTTAGAGATGGAACGCGCTCGTAATGGAAGTCAGGCACACGGTGCAGGAGAACGGGTATTGTTCAAAATGACTGACCTAATGCGGCCGTTTAAGCTTGGAAAGGACATTGGTTTGTTCCTGGTTAACTTTGAGCGAACGTGCGAGAAGCAGGGGTTCTCTCGGGAAACGTGGCCACAGCGCTTGCTCACTTTGTTACCCGGCGAGGCGGCCGACGTAGTCGCTCGCTTGGAGAGAGAGGAGGCAGAGGATTTCGACAAAGTGAAATCGAGTCTGCTAAAAAAGTACAGGCTGTCGGCGGAGGCGTTCCGTCGGAAGTTTCGAGAAAATGAGAAAGGCAAAAGTGAGTCGTATACAGAGTTTGCCTACAGGCTTATGTCAAACATGCAGGAGTGGCTCAAAGAAGAGAAAGCGTTTGGTGACCACGAGAAAGTTCTGCAGTGTTTCGGGCTAGAACAGTTTTATAGTCGGTTACCTGAGAACGTGCGCTACTGGGTCTTGGATAGGCCAGACGTTAGTACGGTGGCTAGAGCCGCTGAGCTAGCCGAAGAGTTTGTGACGCGTCGGGCTCGCGGAGCTAAGGACGGTCAAAAAGGTGAATTTGGCTCCAAGTTTGAGAGGCCGAAGTTCACGCCCATGAGAGCAAAGGGGGACACACGTAGTGCGGATGCGAGTGAAAGCAGTCCCACCGAACGTAAGGAGACGGCGGCAGCCGAAGCCGAACGCAGAAAGCGGTTCGAGGCGAGGCAAGCGCGCGTGTGTTATACGTGTCAGAAGCCGGGTCATTTTTCGGCGCAGTGTCCAGAAACAAAAACAAAAGTCGTGTTTTTGTCGTTATGCAGCACTGACGAGAACATGAAGCTTCTCGAGCCTTACATGCGAGACCTCCTCGTGAACGGGAAAGAGTGCCGAGTGCTTCGCGATTCCGCAGCTACGATGGATGTAGTTCATCCCTCTTACGTAGAACCCGATATGTTCACGGGCGAGTGCGCATGGATCAAGCAAGCCGTGGAAGCTCATAGCGTGTGTCTGCCCGTAGCAAAAGTGCTTATTGAAGGTCCTTTCGGAGCACTTGAGACGGAGGCGGCAGTGTCATCTATGCTGCCCGCCCAGTACCCGTACCTATTTTCGAACAGGTCCGATCACCTCCTGCGCGAGAAGGGGCTTTTGTTTGGTGAGGCTAGCGTTCAGGCCTTAACCAGATCGAAGGTTCGGGAACTCGCTGCAAAGGCGGTAGTTGCGGGGCCGACGTTGTCGAACGATGAGAAAGGGTCAGAGGCGCAGCAAGCTGATATTCAGAGCACGCCCGAGCTGAATAAAATTGAGCCTGTAGCGTTAAACGCACAAGATACTGGAGAAGAAATGCCCGATGCGGGAAAGTTAGAAGAGATAACTGCATATTTGCTCATCGCGCCTACGTCAGACGGACTTAATAGGTTGCTAAAAGTCAGCCGGTCGGCATTGATAGCCGAGCAAAAGAAGGATGGCAGCCTAGAAAACATACGCTGCATTGTCAAGGAAGGTATCGCCAAGAAAAATGCTCGCTTTGTGGAAAGAGGTGGGGTCCTGTACCGGAAGTATATAGACCGCAGGGGAGTGGAGTTCGATCAGCTGATCGTGCCTCAGTGCTATCGTCAGGATCTGTTGCGCTTGTCGCATGGGGGTTCGTGGTCCGGACACCTAGGAGTTAAGAAAACTAAGGACCGTCTCTTGCAAGAGTACTATTGGCCAGGGTGTTTTCGGGACGCAGACCACTTTGTGAAGACATGCGACACCTGTCAGCGGGTGGGCAAACCAGGGGACAAATCGAGGGCGCCGTTGAAGTTGGTACCTATCATTACGGAGCCTTTTAGACGGCTCGTTATTGATACAGTGGGACCTCTGCCGGTAACAGCCACGGGGTACAGACACATTTTGACTGTGATCTGCCCAGCGACAAAGTTCCCTGAAGCAGTGCCGCTTAAAGAACTCAGCTCAGTTGAGATAGTCAATGCACTACTGTCCATATTTGCGCGAGTTGGTTTTCCTGCGGAAATTCAATCAGATCAGGGCACAGTGTTTACTAGCGCTTTGACGACAGCCTTTCTCGAAAGGTGTGGGGTAAAGCTGTTACACAGCTCAGTGTACCACCCACAGTCGAATTCCCTTGAGAAGCTCCTCTCCGTCATGAAGCGCGTGTGGAGAGCATTGTGGTTTGAACAACAAACTGACTGGGAGCTGTGTCTGCCTGGGGCGATGTTTGCATTGAGGACCGCGCCGCATGTGGCTACAGGGTTTTCGCCAGCTGAGCTAGTGTACGGTCGCTCGCTGCGATCTCCGCATCGCTTGTTTCGAGATGGGTCACTGCCCTCTCCAAAGGCTGCAGACCATCTCTTTCACAAATGGCCGCCTCCTGCGCTGGAGCCTTGCTGTGCAACAACAATCCTTTGAGGTGCGTTACAAAAAGGGGAGTCTCAACGGTAACGCCGATGGCTTAAGTCGAAGCCCCTAACGTGGGAATCAGCCTCAAAATTGTTTGTTATTGATGTTTTTCTTCCTGAGGCAGGATTTTTAACATATTGCTTTTGTGTAGTGTTTCAAAGTGATGATGTGCTTTCTAGTGCAATTTTCCGATTTGTGGACGCGTTCTGAGTGCTGCTATAGACTACTGTAAGGAACTAGGCAGTAGTATAAAAGGGGAAAGAGCCTGGCATGGCTTAGTGAGGGTTGTGCCGTGCTTGCTGACTGAGCGGCTGAGTTTCGGCGCAGTTCTAACGCTTGCTGGGAAAGAGAACCAAAAATGAGAACTCTCCCGAAGTCACTTTGCAGTGTCCTGTGTGAACTTGAACGTGAGAACGAGGCATTCTCGGTGCGCTGCGCTCAAGAAACGCCGAGGGACGACCGACTTCGGTTATGAGCATCATCGAGCGACATCCCTCCGGACAGCGGATGCAGTCCCCTGACCATCGGGATCTCCCTCCCCCGGCGGGGCGGTCTGTTACGTTTCGCCTACGACGCGCGGTAAAGCCAGCGCGGATGCAACGTACGCCGGAGCTTCGTTCAAAGCGGCGGACATTTTGGCCCGTTCGGAGCGGCCGCGACGCATCCCCGCCGAGCGCGTCCCGGCATGTTCAGTGCCACGTGTCTTCGTGTGTGCGTGTGTGTGTGTGTGCCCACGCTTGTCAAAGCGCGGCAGCCGGGGAGAGGAGCTCCCCCAGTGTGAAGCGAGGAGGTCTGACCGGCGCCGGCCCGTCTGATGCGTCACCTCCTTGTCCCAACGTGTCTCTCAGTCCGTCCGTCGCCGCTGTCACGTGGTGTCGTCCCATGACCTTCCTTCTTGCCCGCGACGCCAAGAGTATAAGAGCAGCTGGCTCCCGGACGTCGAGAGAGAGGCTCCGATTTCTTCTGTTGAGTAACGTGCTCTCCCGTCTCTCTACTTCGGTCGACCTGACCGCCCGCTCTTTGCGATGCTAGAATAAACAAGTTGTTCTGTTAGCAGTCGCCTCATGCTTTGCTGGGACCTTCGGATGCTTCCAGTGTGCCCCAGGCCGCCAGGCCAACGCTACCCTTGGGGCTTGCGACCCATTTGCAACAACGGGCGCCAACGGTCCGGTTTCAACAACGGGTGTCAGCACTGAGGTTCCGACAGCTGGTGGCAGCGCTGAGATTCCAACAGCCAGTGCCATCGGTGCGGATCAAACACTGGTAATAGCATCGCACGCGCAATGCGAAGGTGCGGGTTCGTATCCCACTTGCGGCCAGTTTCTTCATCCACTGTCACTTCCATCTATATTTCATTTCTTTTTTTCTATTAGGAACCACGGATAATTTCCCCCTTGCTGTCCTTAGGGTCTTCATTTGGAGACTTCTGATTAATGAAAATCGGTTTATTCTGACGAAGGCCGTGCCACGGCCGAAGTTAAAACATTAATGCAATTTTCGTAAGTGTGCGCCTTCGTTTCAACTAGACGTGTGTGTGTGTGTGTGTATATATATATATATATATATATATATATATATATATATATATATATATATATATTCATTCAACAGACCCTCTCTCCGTCTGTGGGAATGCGCAGTCGCAAAGAGCTCCAACACAGCGCCAGAGCCATGCAGCCACCGCTGTGCATTTCACAAAAAGAAAGAAAAGAAGCAATCGCACGTGCACTATAATTGTCGCCATCGCGAAAAGAATAATGTTTGCTCCGGCGGATAATCCGTCCGCGGAGGGGGAGAAATCTCTCCCCCAAACAGGTCATCCACGTGTAATCTCTATCGAATTAGCTGCCGGCACTGTTCCTCGGAGAAGGCGGTCAGCGTGAAACAAGATAACCGCGCAGCACGGTGCACACGCGTGCATTAAAACACTGGCCCCTGTGTTCTTTTTGAACATGTTTCAAACCCGAAATAGTTTGCGCTTATATATAGGTTTCGTTGGGCTGTACGTTGGGCCGTAGAAGCTTATAAAGGCTAATGTCGAATACTGGGCGAGTTGGTACAGCATAAGCTTGGCGATATATATCTCTCCGTAAGGGTATGTGCCTCTCCTTTTTCGTTGCGCGGATAACTGCGTCATCTATCAGCAGGTACCAGATAAAGGTGACAAGCACATGCACGCTCAAGAACCGACAGGGAACGCGGAACCTGGTTCTAAAAGAAAAGGGCTGTAGGGGGAAAGGGGGGGGGGGGTGGCACATTGCCAACGTAGGGGAAAAAAGAAAAGACACTCGCTAAGGCTGCATAATTTTGCGGAAACGTGTTCTTCGGTCAGATCGCACAAGCCTATAGGACATCTCGTCTATTACCATTGTACGATTACTAAGCTGCATGAGGGTTTAGTCGCAATCCATTCTAGCGGGTTAATCGGTTCGAGTCACGTGAACCATGATTCGAGCCTACCTTCTATATCCCCTTCAGTCACGAGTTATAACATTATGCAGGGGAAACTTTGAAATATGCAGGTACTGATGTTTTCAGTGTCCAGCGTACGGAGAAAAAAAATTCACCTTTCTAGGACAATTATTATGCGTAATCGGTCACGTCCTCAATGGAGACGTCGTGGCTCAATACATTTTTTTTTTCGCACGTACGCTTCAGCTGGTTAAAAAAAGGAGATAAATTATTTAATCAAGGTTTCGCGAACGGTGCATCAAAGGGTTTACCGATTGTGAGACTGGAAGAAGCGGTCCTTCTCGGCTGCGATGCACAAGAAAACATCGCATTTCTGACAGCGGACCCTGCTTTTCGCCGCACACCTCTCGTATACTTGCACGGCTACGGAAACGGTCACGGGACTTGCTGGGGCCAATGGTCCTTCGCATTCTACCTCACCCAATCGCACTACGTTTACAGCAAGGACGGTGACTAGAAATGAGCTATATTCAGGAACGACATTACAAGAAAAACGCTAAATTGCAGCGCAGACAATCAAATCCAAAAAACAACAGTCTGTATACCGCTTGTGCGGGTCAGCTTCGCCCGAACGAAATTCGATTGATTTGGCATCAAACTAGGAGTCTCTCACATCCGGGCAACCATTCGAGGACGCGATATAATTGCCAGACCGACGTAGTTCCTTTGATAGCGCAGAGACGCGAGCGTTTACACCATTTTCACTATCAAACAGTGCGTACGGCGATTTGTACCACATTTAAGATTACCACCACTCAAGATTAAAACGAAAACTAAAAAACACAATCTAATTTTTGGACGGTGGACTAGACAACGCAACAAGTCCGAAAAGGTTTCGGTAGTTTTAAATTTTTGCACAGTGCCTATGGTAAACGGCATGGTAAAGAAATACTGAATGTGTCACGGTGTCCCCGAAAGGAGACGTGGATGAAAACTGGGTCAAAACTATTCAGTAACAGCACCGCGAGTATTCATTAACTGTTTTTCATTAAAGGTGGCTCTTTCTTTACATAAGACAGGAGGTTTTTAACCGTTCCGAATGACTGAGGCTGCTGTAACTGTGAAACCTGAACAGCGACGAACCAGAGCTTCCGTAAAACACGGAGTCGTCCGTCTTGAAACGTCATTTTTTTTTTTTTTCTCTCCGGTAGTGTTTCGCCGCTTCGCATCAGATGGCGTTCGTTGCATTTGTGTACGTTTCGAATATCAACCGCACCAGTGTTCATGAGCGACTCCTTGCTCCTGCGATAGAGTTGTTAGTGTCAGTCTGCGGTTGCATCGGCCTTCCTCTGTTGCAGACTCCAACGAGTGTTGTTATCCCCTTTGTATACAGTCAAACTGCGAATTGTCGAATGGAATACCTGTCGGATAAGCGAAGACAACTCGATCGGTATTCGAAATTTCGAACGTTCGAACACCCGTACTTGTCAGGATTCGAGCGAATGCGGCCGGGTTACGTATGCTGGCTTTCCGGGAGCAGCGTTTCATTGGGAAGGAACGTTAAAAGGTCACACTGACGTTTAAATTAATTTAGTACGATAACGTTATCCTTTGAAAACTCTATATTCGGTAATTTGGCGGGAAAATATTACGTTACAAAAAAATATGAGAGCCGCATCTTTCTTTCTCTCTCTTTCTTTTATTTCCTTACAAGATTACAAAAGCTCAGCGTCGGTACATCAGTACGTGATGTTACGGGGCTTGAAAGTATTTTCTCGTCATATTGGGCTCTTTATGGCGCAAGCAAAACTTCTAGAAAGTTGCTAGGTTGGATTTCTTTAATATTTTGGAATGCAGTGGTGCCTCCTCCCCCCTTCTTTCTTTCACGCAATAATCTGGATGCGAGCCAACGTCGCCAAAATAATGACGCTATGGCGAGTTGCCCCGGAAGCTCCAGACAGTAGGGGGTGAGCGAATATTCGAAACTTTCGACTAACGAATAGAATGGCGTCCTATTCGATTCGGTCGTCTTCGAATCGAATAGTCTTTATTCGTAAATACGAATATCTGTCGAATACCTCTCGAATATTTGAGAACGCCAATTGCGCCCACAAAACATAAAACTCGAGCAAAAGTACGCTGAATTTTAACCCCCGTGGTAACTTATTTATTTTATTTATTTATTTATTTCACATACCCTCAAGCGCCAATGCATTATAGAGGGGAGTGGGGTACATGCGAAAAAAAGTAACAACGATTACTACAAGTTTATATAATGCAAGTGGCATGCGCAGTGGGCGTAATCATTAAGGAATCAAATAACAAGAATACTATGACATTCAAATTATATAAACCCAGCGACATCTGAACAGGACAAAAGGAAAATACGGCGCGACAGCGCTTGCGCAATTACAGCGCACGTGTCACAGTTGAAGAAAAGCAAACAAGGTCCGGCGGATGAGTGCGCCGTCTTCGATTGACGCAATGTCATCAGGAAGGTGGTTCCAGTCATTCGTTGTATGTTGAATAAGTGAATATAAAAATACAAATGAATATAACTGTGTGACAAAAAGTGCCTCTTACTTTACTGTACAGACGTAAAACGTGAGAATTTGCGTAGTGGGCAGGTTATGCAATTTTGGTAGCCGCACTTTGCAGGCTGAGCAGCGATCATTCGAAATCTTTCTGAAGAGTCCTGTGCGTGCGAAGAAGCTACCCGTTCGCTTCTAACGCTCGAGTCGTGCTTTCATTCAACAACGCTTCATAACGTACTACGTAACGACAGAAAGCTTGCCAACTTTAAAGAATACCGGGATGTGAACATCGTTTTGTATTAACTGCGATAACGGTTGTTCGTTATTCGAAAACTACTAGAAAAACATTCAGTAATCTATCGGACTCGATACGCTTCTGGCACACAATTCGATTCGTATTCGATTGGGCCTCAAAAATCATCATTCGCACGCCCCTGCTCCAGAGAGAGTCGCTCGCCGCCTTTCGCTCTTTTGTCTTTTTTTCCGGCTCGCCAATTGCTTGTGAGAATGGCCCACTCTGCCTACTGCGCCGCAGCGTAATTTATTAACACTTATATTAACGAATATCTGCAGCTCAGCATCGGTATGTGAAATTGGTACGCTTCTGGCCCATCAAAAGTGTCGAAAGGAATTTGTGTAGCAAAAGCAAATCAACGGCGCTAAGATAGACGCCCGCCCGCTTTCCAGGCGTGCGTCGTTCTCGGATGACATTTGGCCGAAGAGCTTTAGCGTACGCACGAGGTCACCTATGCACCGCACCAATGCGCTTCTCGAGGGCAGCTGCACTTACGTGAGACCCAGGTACTATCACGCGAGTGAACATTCATTCGCGGAGTGTGCGCACACTAGCTGACGCTCTTTCCCCCTTTCCCTTCGTGCGGGGTAGAGAACCTGGCGACATACTCCGGATATTAACCTGCCCGACTTCTCCCAGCCTTTTTAGCACTAACGCAGTATACGACGGGTATCAGTGCTTCCGTTCCTTCTTCTTATTCTTATTATTAGCGCTAATAACCACCATCAGTCACTCTCCCGTCGGTGAAAGCTGTCCGCGTAGTGTGCGTATTCAGAGACAATCGAGCCCTTGAAAGGTGGGTTAACAATTAGCGGGGCCAAAAAGGCCGGCGGCACCAAGCACACGCATCAACTACTACCGACGCCGCTTCACCCCCTCCCCCTCCCCCCCCCCCCCTTTCTTTTTGCGCGTGTTTTAACCGAGCGGCCTCGATCCGCGCAGGCACGGTTTGACGGCGCAGCCAAGAAGAGCCGCGACGGAGTCCGCCTCGTAGCACGCAACGTGCATACAGATTGGCCGCGGAGTCGTCACCGCGCAGGGAGACGACGCGTTTATGACGCATCGACCCCGACCCGCTTTTCCAGGCAAACAATGAGCGCCTGCGGGGAGGAAGCGATGACGACCGCGCACGAACAAACTAGCGAAGCAGACAAGCGCGTAACGGCGCCCAAGACGAAGGAATGCATTGCCGAGGCGGCGCAGAGCCGCGCTGCCGACCAAAGCGAACTTCCCAAACGGAACGTCGTGCGTCGCGTGCTGCCTATCCTTTTTTTCTTTTCTCTCTCTCTCTCTCTCTCTCTCTCTCTCTCTCTCTACTCTACGCTGTGGACATCGCTCGCGAAGTGTGCAGTGAAAATGGTTCAGAGCGAAATCTCGATTTAAGAATAGCTGATTTTACCAGAAAGTGAGGCGGGCGGATGAGATTAGCAAGTTTGCAGGGACAACGTGGCCACAATTAGTACATGACCGGGGTAGTTGGAGATGTACGGGAGAGACCTTTGCCCTGCAGTGGGCGTAACCAGGCTGCTGATGATGATGGTGATTTTACCGAATCTCTGATTTCGCGAAGTGATGTCATTTCCCGACACTGTGCAAATATTAGAAACTTTCGAATAACTAATCGTGTAGTGTCCCATTCGATTCGGTCGTTTTCGAATCGAATAGTCATTATTCGTAAATGCGGGCGATTAGCCAACATCATGTAGATTGCTAGATAGCACAAGTCCTGTTTACTCCGATCCATGACGTCACGCTATATACCTATCCTGAAATTTCCATTGACAAGGCTCGCGTGATGAAAGCGGTGACGTCAAAATCCCTGTTGCCTACTCGGGAGCATCCCCATTAGTTTCTATGGCAGATGGGCCAGGTAACATGACGTCATGGATCGAAGTGAAAAGGACTTGTGCCATCTAGATGGTGTAGGATTAGCTGCGCCAGCAGTGACGTCGTTGCTCTCCGTCGCAGCTGAGCGCGCGCGTAGCGTTTCTGTCCGGCTCCGAAATGGGTAGGTCACGCGTACTCCTGAGGAGCAGGCAGATTCGATCAGCAACGCCGCGAGCAGCACCGGGAACGAGCTCGTCCCCGCCGTGCCGATGCTGCAGCCCGGGCACATGAACAGGCTCGTGCAGCCGAGCGTAAGCAGCAACTGCGTACCCCGAGGACCCATCAGCCTACAGAGCCGTCGTTTAATGGACCATCGGGATTAACCCCGTGATAAACATCGGGGACGCGCGTTTCAGCTTCGCTGGTTAACCAACTGTATGAAGTGCTTGGGCGGTGACTTCTTTTTTAACCACTTTCATTTCCATTATTTTTCATTTTCTTTAAATTCTATTAATAAGTACAAGTAAGGTCCCCTATGCTGTCCTTGGAGACCCTGTTCGTTGGCTTCTTATGATATATATACATATATTTATTTCTGAAAAATACTTAAGACTGTCCGGTTACTCAAGATGTTGGCTGTTTGACAAGAACTTCTAAGCTTTCGTCTGTAGGGCTGATGCATGTTCATGCTGTGAACAGGCACTGCGCTATTTCGTAGTCCCAGTAAGAAAGATCTGCGTCACAGTCGAACAGAAATGTTTATGCAGTTTATTCGTGAAGTATTCACGCAAAGGCGGCCGAAATACAGCGGTGGCCGTTGAACATTAATTATATATGTACGCAGGCGGCGCTGCCGCGCGGGCAACAAGGCAGTGGGAAAAATTGCGGTAGAGCCGATCTCGCGATGAGTGCCGGCGGTAATGCGTTTAGCACTGAATCAACAAAGCGACACAACGTATTGCCGCCGTCGAAATGAGTTATGTATGAGGCGTGTACGCGCTCCAGCGGCAAGGGGCTCTTCTATCGCGCTAGCCTACGAACGCTCGGCGCCATCTAGCGGAGCCGCCGCGAAGCCTGGGCGTGGCCTCCGAAATGCACGGCGTGCCGGTGCGTGCAAACGCCGAGAAACGCGTCGTGCGCGCAACGGGCTCCTCTGTCGCGCTTCTGTCTGGGCGCGCTGCGCCACCTAGTGGCGAGGAGTCTGCGCGTTGCCTCCGAGACTAGAAGCGTGGCGCACCGGTGCGCGTGAATGCTGACAATTGTTCCCTCGCTTGCCGCTCACACAGTGGCGCATGCTCCGTGACCAAAGTGGATGAGAGGTTCATTGAAGAGGGGCACATATCCAGTACCTAATGCGTCGGGTTGCTGTCTTTGAGGAATCCTTGTGACGTTGGTTCGATTCCGCTCAGCATCGCAGAAATTTAAGGAATCCTATTCATCACTGTAGAGCGACACATTGCCAGTAGCACATAAGTGGTTACCCAAGTTGGAATTTAAAAAAAGTGACATTCAGTGCCACTCCACTCTGTGAAGGTGGATGACCAGCGAAGCTGTGTACAGTGATGAGTATATTGATTATATACTGTGGGATTATGTATTATGTGATTATGTATATATATATATATATATATATATATATATATATATATATATATATATATATATATATATATATAGCCGCACACTCTCGACTTAACTGTATCGATTTCTTGGTGTACGCGAACCTCTTCCACGCACGAAGAAAAAATGAAAACCTAGTCATATACAGCTTCAGTGTAAAAGGTTCATTGAAGACTAGCATAGATTGAGAGAGCAACACCTGCAGCACTCGAACTCCTCGTCAAAGGGTTTCTTCAAGCAGCGGCACCTACCCAGCCCCGCGTCTACAGTGACCGATATGGGCGTGAAAGAGGTTCGTTGAAGGGCATGCACACATTGCCACAGACTCAGTGACCCAAGTTGTTCCGATGGTTGGTTTCGATCCCTCTTGGGTCAGTAAAGCTGTCCGACGTGCTACTTATTCCACCAATCATTCCACCTACCCAGTGACCAAGGTAGGCGGATAGATAGATAGTCCCGGAAAGTGAGCTAGCGTATAAAAAATTGGTCAGCGACTGCACCGGTATTCTTTCGCAATAACTTATGCGTTAAACGCACATGGAAATGATAAACATATCATCGAATGCGCGTCGCCACCGACAAAGGTAAACCAGAGCCTGGCTTTTCTTTTTTTTTTCGAGTGAACGAAGCAATGCAAGATGGCGACGGCAAGCGCTCGCCAAACCGTGTCCCAAACAATCCGCGGGCTCGCACGACACCGCCGCTGCGCGACCTTACACGCGTGCGTGCAAACTTGGTGCCCTTTCGCCGTCCGCTCACCGTGCAGCTGCGCGTCTCGTTACACGCTCGATGCAGCACCGACCCAGTGCCTCATTTCCGAGCATCGGCTTCGCGTACAACGTGTCACGGAGAGAAAGGGTTCACTCGGAGGGGGCGTCACGTGACAACTTTTGAAAAAAAAAATTATGGGGGTTTTACGTGCCAAAACCACTTTCTGATAATGAGGCACACCGTAATGGAGGACTACAGAAATTTCAACCACATGATTTTTTTTTTTTTTAACGTGCACCTAAATCTAAGCACCACAGGTGTTTTCGCATTTCGCCCCCATCGTAACGCGGCCGCCGTGGCCGGGATTCGATTCCGCAACCTCGTGCTTAGCAGCCCAACACCATAGCCACTGAGCTGAGCAACCGCGGCGGGTAATTTACATTTTAACACCGTCATTCTCGTAAAAAAAATGGGGAGGTAGCGGAACGGAAAGCGGTGGGCGAGGGTCGACGGCGAAGAGGGCGTCACTTTCTTTAGGCGCTCCCCCGAACCAAACAATGACTGGAAATGTCCGGCAACCGCGGATGGCCAAAGAGGCAACGCGCAGATAGACCGCCCCCCCCCCCCCCCCCTTCTTGAAGGGAAGGAGGGGCGTCAGCGTCAGATGAGGCTGGCCTGCCAAGCTACCTCCTAGGTCTTGTTCTTTTGTTTCGTCTCCTACGGCAGCGCGCAGATGCAACTCTCTCTCACGACACGTGCGTCGTCGACGTCTGCGCTAGGAGCGCGATTCATGCTCTCTCTCCGCTCCTCAAACAACGTGACACCCCCCACCCCGCACGCAGATGGCACAATGCTCAATCAGACGATCGCGAAGCGCGAGGCAGCAGAAAAAAAAGAGACGAACATCAACGAGCAAGCGGCAAACTGAAATGCGGAGAATGCCATCGCTCGCAGCGGGACGCCGCGTACATGAGGCTCCGCAACAAAGGTCATTGTCGTGTACGGGTCCTTACCGAGGGGGGGGGGGGGGGGCAGTGACGCAGATGAGCGAGCGTCTCGCGTGCACCGCGCACTTGGGCGTCCATTGAGCACAGCTGAACGAATCGCGAAGAAAAAAAAGCGATATAGTACAAGCCAACGGAAGGTGCATAATGAACGAATGAGACGTCAAGACGCGCACTACACCATCCGTTACAGCGCGTCAGCGCTCCCTTGCGCTTTTCCGCGGCGCGAATTTATTGGCTCACACAGTGGTTGTGCGGCTCTATTATTATTATTAATATTACTACTGGTACTGTTACTACTACTTCTACCACGAAGACTACTACTACTACTATTACTACTCCCCGTTGCCATTGTGAAATTGCGTTCTACTGTGTGCCTTCAACTACTAGAGTATGCCTGTATTGTTTGGGGCGGAACGTGCAAGTCTATTTCTGACCTCATCGAACGCTTCCAGAATAAATTGTTATCTATTTCCAAGCACCGCTCTTACCATTCTGGCGAGCATAGTTCAGCCCTCTCAAATACACCTCAACTCACACCTCAAAGGTTAAGTATTACAGCAGGCCTTCGGTTCCTCTATAAGGTGCTTCATGGCGCTATGCATCGTCCATACCTCCTTCGTCATGTGCAACTTTCCGTGCCGTATACACCAGGCAGCATTGCGCTTTCTCTGCGCGGCTTTGCTGCGTCAGAGACTTTCTATATGGTTCGACTCATTAACAAAAAAAAAAAGAAAAAGAACGGCATATACACTTAGGACTGCTTGCGTGTTGGAATGCGAAATCATTCGAGCAATGTTTTCGATTGACGTCTTCTACATCCATTAAAGTTATTTCTGCTGATTCGGTGTGTGTATCTGGGCATACAGGTGCATGTGTACGCAGACACTATAGGTTTACATCTGCGATCTCTGCAGTGAATGGCTGATCAGCCATCTGTCTTAGTTTGAGCAATTTCCGCACGTTCGCGCAGCCTGCCATTAATGCACCGACCTGGCTGTCCTCCGTAAAAGCGTTTACATGACAGTGGTATACGACAGACTATGCCTTCATTGCACCCTGCATGACTGGTGCGATGACGCGTGTTGCACAATTTCTTTTTCCTTTTTTTTTGCGTCCGTCATTTCGCATATAGCCTTGCCAGCTTATCGGGAGCAGATAACACTTTTACGTCAACCCGTTGGGCTACCTTCTTTATATTGCGCGATACCCTATGCATATACCGTAATCTTTCCTTTTTCTTCGTGGGCTGGACGTAGAACACTACTGGTAGCCCTCATGGCCGTGACAAGCTTTTCGGCTACAGAAATTAATACGCGTCTCGGGTACCCTGCCTCCGAGAGGCGAGCGTATTGTATTGTTGGCGCAAAGTGGCATTCATTAAGTGGATGCATGATTTTTCCAAATAATTATTGAGGCAGATATTTATAATCACCCTCTTAATCAGCTTCGAGTTAAATTCAATTACGGAGTCTTACGTGCCAAAACCACTTTCTGATTATGAGGCACGCCGTAGTGGAGGACTCCGGAAATTTCGAGCATCTGGGGTTCTTTAACGAGCACCTAAATCTAAGTACATTCGAGTCAAATGCGAGGATGGGTTTGTTAGCTCGTGGCTTCAACACAAATGATCATCATTAAAAACGAACCTTATGTCTGAGAACCGGATGTTTTCGTTGACGGGTGATTCGTGCGTCATTCGTAGGGGCATTTCCTGTAGACCTATTCGTGTATAAAGGCAGTATATCCTTCCCTATGCCAACTCCTAGTGCGACGAAGCATGCATGGCTACAAGCCGCGGCCAATGAAGCTATAATGTAACCTCCCCATACAAAGAAACGAGCAAACATGATCTATTTCTGCCTCCATTTTTTGCGTGCGCGTGTGATATATGAGCGGACAAACTGCAACGTCAACAGATGTAGTTGAGCCAGCGACCTGTGCATTATCAGACTGCAGGAAACCGGAATTAACTTGTTGACGCACTACGTTCACGTATAGAGCCGTCTATACCGAGGAATCTTTGCGACAAATGCACGGCTCTCCAGATGACGGCATTCTTAGTAACGCACATATATGCACCACCGCCACAGCTTACTATTTCTGGTCTAAAGGAAACGCACATCAGCTGTACGCACTTAATTTCTACCCGGCCAGAGGGACGCTTTAATTTATCACGCTGCAGTCGCCGACAGCGGCCCCTAGGGATGCGAAAAAAAGAATGAATTGACATTTAATAATACTAATAATAAAAGAAGAAAGAAATCCGAGGATACCTAAGCACTCTCCTCATGAGTTGAATTGTATTCTGAAGTTTTAGGCACCAGAACCACGACTTGATTGTGAGGCACGCCGTAGTGGGGCAGACTCCGGACGAATTTCGACCACCATGGGGATCTTTAACGTGCCCACAATGCACGGGCCACGGGCGTTCGTTTTTTTTTTTTTTTTTTGCACTTCGCCCCCCATCGGAATGCGGCCGCCGCGGGATTCGATCCCGCGAGCTCGTGCTCGGTTAGCAGCGATACGCCATAGCTGCAACGCCACCGCGGCGGATTCCTCGCGAGTTGTGAATGCGGAAGATTTAACGCCGCCGCCGAGACGGTCCTTCGAGTCCCGAACTCCTCGCGCGCAAGCGAGCGCGTTGAGACGTTTGGACGAGGCCGGTGACCAGCGACATCGTTCTACCTCGCCCAACTGCCGCAGGATCTAGTAGCGACACTCCCGAGTATAGCCGCGGGGATTTTGACCTCATCGCTTTGGCCACTCCGGGCTTGACAATGGAAATTTCGGTTCAAGTAGCACGACCTTATAAACCACAATGCACAGGCCTGCTGCTATCTAGGAGGCGCTGGTTTAGCCCACTGGGTAAGACACTCGGCTTCTGAGCGTGGTGTCGTAGGTTGGAAGCTCACTACCGTCAACGTTCTTTCTTTTTCCCCTTTCGGGTTGATTCTGTTTTTTTTTTATACATATATATACGTTTAATTTCCTTACAGCGATTACCCAGGCGCAGTTAGAACGCAGGTGAGAGCTTGCGCGGCCAAGGAACGCGCGGATAAAACAGGCCTCCGACAGTGACGTGGCGTCGCGGCGATGCCCTCTCCCCTCGCGCAACACCTTGCGCAGCATCGCGGCAGCAGGTGTAGTACGCTTTCACCCGCTATGCACCATCGTGGCGCGCCTGTGACGTGGCGTCGTAGCGCATGAGACTTTAGGCGCTGTTTCTTGCTTGTCCAGACGACAAGACGCCGGCTTTTCTGGCTCAACGGACCGGTTGATGCTTTCGCGTCAATACCGGGTCTAACGCCCTTAAAGTGGCCCAGTGGGTTATGAGGAACGCAGTATCGGAGGTCTCCGGATTGATTTTGACCACCTGCGTTTCTTTAAGGCGCACGGAATACACGGGCGCTTTCTACGTTCCGTCGCAATCGAAATGTGGCAACGATCGAAGCGGCGACCTCGTGCTCAAGCAGCCACAGCCAGTGATGATGTGACATTCCGCATCGCAACGTCCCACGCCCTGTCGCCCGTCCGAGTGTTGCGGACCGGGCTCGGCCGAGCTCGCGAATGTTGGCGCTTGCGAATCGCAAACGCTTCACGCGCACGGCCCCGTGCACTCGGTCAGTTTCGCACCTTGGACGCTCCTGTCGCGTGACCAGCTGTCGAAAGTGTCACGGCAATTGTCCGTCGCGTCCCACGCCATTCTGCTTCCACCGCTGAAGCTGTACCCGCGCGTTCCGGCACCGTCATCGGCTGCCGATCGAACGAATCGGTGCACCTTCCTCGCTACGGCCGCAGGTAACTCGAAGTGAACGCGGGGCCGTCGCGTATCGCCGCCTTCACGTTCTGTACACACTGCAGGATTGGAACACGACCGGGTGTTGCACTTGGCATCGATTACCCGTCAACCACTCCGCTCGGGGGCCCGACACCGCGCATCGCCATTACTGTTTACATTAAAGAACCAGAGCCCGGCTCGGGCGAGGAGGATGCACGCGGTAAACATAGGCGAGATGCCGCGGCGAGGTGAGGACAAAGCGACGCCCTTCATCGCGCACGCATCGAGGCATGCGCGGGGAGTCGAGGTCGCGGCTAATCCTATTACGACGACGCCCACGCGCGTGGTAACTCAAGGCGCGACTGACAGCTTGATGAGGCACATCCGCGCGTGCCAGTCGCGCCGACGCCGCATCGTCGCGGCACGTTTCTTTAAACCTATGCGGCTGCACACGAACATTGCTGCACGCGTCCGTCCTGGCGCGGCCGTCAAAACAGGCTCGTGCGTCAAGAGGGTGCGAGCCTGGCCCTGCACGGTGTTCGGTTACCCGGCAGCGCAAGCTCGGTCGTGTGTGTGTGTCCCTATACGTGCTAGTCGGTCAGCTGCTTCGTCGCGCTTTTTACCCGCAAGGCTCTTGGCCAGTATCGAGTTTGGGAGCACGAAACAATGCCGCGCTGGGGTCACGGCGTCTATACAGGTGGCCATCAATCGTGACATCTCCTTAAAAACGTCGCTGCGCAATGCGCCAACAATGAACAGACCGTTTGACAGCCGTCGAACCGGCGCGGCCGAGAAATTCTTGGCAGATGGGCAGGAGAAAAAAAGTACTGCAAATGAAACACGCACAGAAATGAGCGAAACAGCCGTGACACAGCATTATGGCTTGTCCTTACGGCAGATCCACGCTTTTGTCCCTGTGATTGTCATATTCTTCAGTCTCCTTTTTTTTTTTTCCTAACCTCTGACGGTGCGAACACAAATTACGTCGAGCTCCGACGCGCCATTGCCGCGACGTATTCCGCCGAACAGCGCTACATCGTCCGGCCGTATATACGATCCGCACGCACACACGGACACCGCACGGGTCACATAACTGCACCATCAATCACACGTCGCTTCGCCGGCGCTGGAAACGACGTTTCCGTTCAATACATGCCACACATCGCACGCTGCGCGTGCGCTTGCGTTCTTTCTTTTTTTTCTTCTTGTCCGTGGACGTTCTCGTCCACACGGCCGGAGAGAAAGAAGCCTGCTTGCGCGCGATCGAATGTGACGTCGCGCACTCCGGACACGCTTTCTTTCTTTCCTTTCTTCACCCCAGGGCGGGTGGCTCACGGTTTTCCCGCGCGCACGCGAGCTCACGACGTCGGCGAGGAGCACGACACCACACGTCGATGTCTCCAAGCACTCACGCGCACCTTCCCCCAGAAAGAATGGGGCCGATTATGAGGTCCCAAAGTACACGTTAGGAGAAAGAGCGGCAGCAGTAGCAGCCGTCTGTCCCGTGTCCGCAGCAGCCGGGCCGTCATTAGCGCTAGGCCACCGGTGGGGGGGGGGGGGGGGGAGAAAAGAAAGGAAAAGAGAAAAATAAATGTACGGGGAAGGTTGGAAAGAAGGGAGGGAGGCGGAGAGAGACCGCAGCGCGAGCCAACCGACGGCAGAGCCCGGGGAGAGCCTGTCGATTATCCGGCCGTTTGTTATTGTTACCGAGAGAGCCGCCGCTCACGCTAGCGCGTCAGCCCGCGCTGCTGCCGCTACGGAAGAGGAAGGCGAAACGGGAAGGAAATACATAACCGGCAAGAAAATGAAAACAAAGAAAGATGCGGCAGCAAGCAGTCGACAGACAACGAAAAAAGGCCGGGGCCCCAGCCGGAGAAAACGGTTTGGAGAACACGGAGGCGGCGACGAGCTACGGGCGCTTGCTCCTCGCACTCTCTCTCACGAATGCAGCCCCTGCGCCCAGAGATGAGCGCGCGTGCGTTGTTGATACGCTTAAAACACAGCCTAGCTGCTTGCACTTCGCCCTTTTCCGCCGTGACCCCCCCCTCGATAAACGATTAGGGCGGACATGTAAAAGAGCGAGGGGAAACGGCGAGCGGCCAAGGATGACTCGCGCACGCAGTGGAAGAGAAAGAGAAGACGGCCCCGATCGGCCGAGACCGTGTGCATCCGCGGACAGAACCGAAACTCCGTAGGCGCGCATGGTTCTCGCAGCAGCGGCAGCCCGATTAAGTAAGGTGTCAACCGGGGCAGGATGACGACTTCCGAAACGCCAGGTTCTCCCTCCCTCTATGTCTACAGTCCCGACCCTCATTCGGATGGGCAAACGGACATCAGTTCCGCCACACACGGATGTCACGGACATAGCGCATCGCCGAAACGGCCACCGCACGAGAAAGGATTGCATAAAAAAGAAAAAGACAAAAAGAAGTCGAAAAGCGCTTAAAAGTCAACGCCGCCGTCGGCACGGGGCGGAAACAGTGCGGGGGGAAAAATGAAAGGGAACCACTGCCAGATTCTTTTTTTGTTTCTTTCTTTCTGTGCGGCTTTCGTTCACCCAGAGGAAAACAATACCGTGCGCTTACGATGCATTACGTTGTTTACAGGGGGAGCACACAATGCGCAAGAGCTTGCGCGAAGATGCGGCAGTCCGGGCAGCTGCCGTGCGAGCGAAGCGCTAGCGCGAGCTGCGCGACAGCTAGCTGCTGCGCGCTCGGGGAATAAACATTTCCCGTTGCTCGCCGCCGTCCGCTCGGTGCACGCGGATCACGCCATGGAAACGCAGGCGGCTTGACGCCCGAGGTTTCACTTGCACCGTGCACGCGATGAGTAACGAGTGGGGAAAAAAAATAAAATCAGCTCGGCGATCGGCACAGTTTTCTAGAGCAAGTTGCACCGGGATATATCACACACATACACACGAACTTCACCAAGTTTCTCTGCGCGCTCTCGCGTCGAGAACGCACTACACACCGACAGTGGGGTGTGGCGAAAAGCCCTTACCTCAGATCCGGAAGCACAATTTTTTTGCTCGCGCGAGCAGCCGGCGTGGACTTGCTTTTCTCCATGGCCATGAGATAGCTGACATCGGCCAGCACGGCTTCGAGGTCCGCCATGTTTGACGCCTAGGCCTAGCCCCCCCTGGGCTACGGGACCAGTCGTACGAGTCCGGGCCTCCCTCGGGAGTCGGTGGTCGCGTACACACACTAGGCCGCTCGACGGGACCGGCACGGCTCAGCGCGAGTCGCTGTCGAGTTCCGAGGCCCACATGACGCGACGGCGCACACGCACACACACACCAAGCCGCGATGGCCCCGCTCACGAATGACGCTCCGAGCCCCGCTGCTGATATTCCCCCCGGAGCCAGCGGCGGCCGAGCAGCTCGCAGCAGTCTCCGTTTCGCCTCGCCTGCACCAGGCGGCGGCACGCGACGCACTAACTCCCCCCTCCCGCTCCGCTTCCCGCAGTTCGTGCCCCTGCCGACTGTTTCATTTTTATTCGTATGCACTCTCTGGCCTTTTGACATGTATTCCCGCAACTCTTAAATGCTGTTAGTTCGCTTACTTGCGGCTGCTTATCCTTCTTTCACCGCTGAATCGTCCGAGTGAGTTACTGACCGGTTGGATGGCTGCGATCATCGGAGGCACGAGAGAGCACCAAGATGAACCTTTCGGACAATGGAAAACGAACGTTGAGTTCCTGCCAATTGCAGGAACATTTACAACGATAACCCATCCACAGTTGCTCGCGCATGTTTAGCACTTGCCAGTACGCGGAGGTCATACAGTAAAATTGCGCGCTTAGAAAATACAAGCCCAATCGTCAGCGCTGCACGAGAACGGTCTCTTCGCCTCGCAGCACAGCTGCAATGAGGCGAAAGAAACTTACAGAAAGAATTCTTCATCGAATTTTGTGCAGTGACCACACTGGTGCACGAATATATTAAAGCGGTCTTGTCTTTCAAAAAAAAAAGTATGTACCTGTGGATTAGTTCGTTAGTTCACGTCTCGGTCGTAACGGAAAGATAATTTTATACCCAAAACTAAAAAGAAAAAGGAAAGAAAGGAAAGGTGGAGGGTTTGAAATTCGAAAGTAAAATGACTAAATCACTCATTCCTGTAAGCGAAAATAAGAGCAGGCTCTTTGGTGGAGTTTCTAGTGTCAGGTAAATGACCGGTGCTCTGGCATTGCACGAATTTTCGTTTTTCGCGAGGCGGATTTACTGTTTAGCTTGTCGTTGGGCATCGGGTTTCAGAACGCCTACAGTTTCTGCATCGGCCTGATGGACAGTGTCTTGTCAACTAGTGTGGTTGCGAAGAGACCATATACATGTAATACACCATAGTAGGCAGAATTTTTGTTTTGAGGGGAGGCAGTGACACTCAGTTGAGCGGAAACGGAGGTGGGGTGGCGAGGGGGATGAGGGGGTCTGGACAGGCAGCTTCCTGGTACACAATAACTTGGGGGGGGGGGGGCGTGTTTGCCCTTCGTGACTACTCTCCTGTTCTCTACTACTACCCTTCTTCTAACGGACACATATACGTCTTCTAGCCACAGACAATACGTTTTGACAAGATTAACAAGCGATCTCGGCAATACCTTGACATCTACAATACGTATTCTAGGTGTGGTCACAATACATTTAAGACGCCTTGTCTCTTAATGTGTCTTGACGCAACTTTCACGGATGTCTTAACACGTCTTATAGCAGTCGTGAAGACTGTCTAATGCGCCAGCAATTTAAGGTACAAGACGTCTTGCAAGAGGTTTTAAAACAATTGTAAGACGTTTTGCAAGACGTCTTGTAGCCGTCTTAAAAACGCTTTTTTTTTTGTAACCTATAGGATTTTGAAGGGCTCGTAGCCGTCTTAAAGAACGTTTTTTAATGGCTTAATAGAAATTGAATGGCCAAGTTATGGTACCTTCTAGTCGGTTATTTAGCAAATATATAGCCCTACGTTTTGTTGAATAACGTGTTTTAGGACCCTAAGGCTCCTTAAAATAGGAGGAACAATGTCAAGTCATGAATGTTTAACATTCGTGCAACAATCATCATCTTAGTACTGAACTGAAAAGCCCTGCTTGTTTATTCAGGAAGAATGCAGCAAGAATGACAGCAATATCCACCAAACATGTCAACATACAGAGAATAGAAGAAATACTAGCCCAAGTATGACGGCATTTTAAATATTCTCTTTTGTAGCGAAAATTCAGACACATATTTTTGCAATTCAAGTGGGCTTCCTCCGACATAAGCAGTCCAACGAAATACTGCTTAGCTTCAGTGATCTGGCAAGAGCATCCGCATACTGCACAAAAGTGATGGTCGCGGAAGACCCCATATATTTTTACTTTCTGTGTAAATACTGATAGAGATTAACATATGCAATAATATAAAGGAGTCCAGCGCGCTATCATGAGTTTTTTTTTCTTATATGAATGTTAGGCAAAAACACAAGTATTTAGGAACATAAAACGGCTTCGAATAATTACATTAGTTATGTATGAATTGAGCGTCTCTTTATACCTGCAAAATGTACAAAGAAACGGGATTGTAGCCAATTCTTGCAGCATTGAACACTGCATTATATTCCAGTATGGGCAGAACCAACAGTTCCAATGCTTGGCCCAGCTCTTACAACCCTCCATAGCATCGACGAAATATTGTCAATGCCGAAAAACTTATAGCAGATATTGGTAGTAATCTTAATAAAAAGCATGTCTAATCACACAACTGAATCACTTGACCAAAGGTTTAAAATCATTTTTAATAAAGCAAACCAAACTCACGCCCCTCCATAAGCAAAATAATTCTATCGCACATTCCAGCGTTTTGCTTTCTTACTGTCTGTTATCACACATTGCTCTGTTCACGATTCAGCGAGCTCGTTTTGACAGTTTCTCCCACAGAAAATTCTGCTTGTTCCGCCTGCTACATACTTGATGTGTTCTCGCGTACCTCAGATTTGGAACCTGTAATTAATAATAATAATATTTGGGGTTTTACGTGCCAAAACCACTTTCTGATTATGAGGCACGCCGTAGTGGAGGACTCCGGAAATTTTGACCACCTGGGGTTCTTTAACGTGCACCTAAATCTAAGCACACGGGTGTTTTCGCATTTCGCCCCCATCGAAATGCGGCCGCCGTGGCCGGGATTCAACCTGTAATTAAGGTAATAGAAGAAATATTAACAGGAATATATGGCTGGTAAAAGCTCCAACTGATTTGTAGGAACCCTTTCTTCACAAATAATAGCTGTTCATAACTGCGAGCTTAAAAGCGCGTTTTACTACCCGACTTAGGAATTTTGTGTACGCTGGCAGAAGAGTGTCATCGTTGCTCTGTGGCGTTAATCTGTAGCCTCGATAGAGAGCGACCCGAGATCCTGCTGTGAAATCAAGTTGCATTGGTGATAATTAAAACCTTGTCCAAAGAGGTCAATGACATAATTAGAGGCTGCCGCCTGCTCAGCAAGTACGCCACAAGCAACACTTTGTGTGTGTGTGTGTGTGTGTGTGTGTGTGTGTGTGTGTGTGTGTGTGTGTGTGTATGTGTGTGTGTGTGTGTGTGTGTGTGTGTGTGTGTGTGTGTGTGTGTGTGTGTGTGTGTGTGTGTGTGTGTGTGTGTGTTGGTATCACGCATGTTGCAGTATTTTTTTGAAATTGCCTTTTCTTTGTGAGTCGTATCTTGCCACACAACAATAACCGTCATGTGTCTTGTCTGTATTTCCTTTCTCTAACGCGGCGAGCCCGGTACTTCCCAGCAGCGAACGGCATGCGCGTTATCAGCATGTGCATATTTGTCCCACAACAATAATCGTCATCTGCCTTGCTTGCGTTTCCTTTCCTGAAAACTCGGCGCTCGCTACTTTCCTGTCGAGAATGCTGCGTCACACTGATAAGGCGCATGCCGTTCGTGACTGGAAAGTACCGGGCTCGCAGCGTTAAAGAAAGGAAACGCGGGCAGCACGGATGACGATTATTGTTGTGGGACGAGATACGCCCCAAAGGGTGTAAATTTCTCTAAGAGTGTACTCACTAAAACTGTTACACCTTTTGGGGTGCATATTTGTCATACAACGATAACCGTCCTCTGCCTTGCTTGCCTTTCCTTTCTTGAAAATACCGCGCCCGCTACTTTCCTGTCGGGAATGCTATGTCGTGCTGATAACGCGCATGCCGTTCGCGACTTGGAAGTACCGGGCACGCAGCGTTAAAGAAAAGAAAATACGGAAAAGACAGATGACGATTATCGTTGCCTGTCTAATATACACCCCAAAGGGTGCAACTGTTGTTACACTGTTACACTCTAAATACAGCTGCACCCTTTGGGGTGTATATTTGCCACGGAACAATAATCATCTGTCTTGCCCGCATTTCCTTTATTTAACGCTGCGAGCCCGGTACTTCCCAGTAACGAACGGCATGCGCGTTATCAGCACGACATAGCATTCCCGACAGGAAAGTAACGAGCGCAGCGTTTTCAAGTGACGCGGGGATTGCCTCGGTGTATACCGCTGCAACAGGGTGGTCGACGGCCCTGGAGTGCCGACAGAGTCGATAATAGCAACGTTTGCTGGAACATCCTTTCCGACAGAGCCAAAGGTAAGGCCTGTTATCTATAGGGTATATATAGATTATTTGGAACCACGCGCCCTCCACAGTGCAAGAACTGTTGGCGTTTCGAACACAGTGGCAAGGCCTGTAAATGTGTGACGCACTGTCGCAATTTCGGCGCAAATCACGCATCAAAAGTGTGCTCCTTGGAATTGCCAAGCTGTTGCCTTTGCCAGGATGTTCACGCAGCGGAGGAACCACATTGTCCACAAGGTCCACTGAGAACAGAATACTGGAAATTATACATCGCAACAGGTGATGCAGAACAGACACATATGACCTTTTAGAGCGCAGAAAACATGCATACGCTGATGCAATAAGACCACTTGGTGATCTTCTCGAAAAAAACTATGACGACATGAGTAGCCGTATAGCTGTGGAGAGGGCACTGAGTGGCGTACAAGATAACTTACTGACCACCTTTTCTGATGCATTATCGCACGTTATTTCAGCCAAAGTGCATTTTCCTGTATCTCCTACAGTTAATAAATCACCTTCCCGTGCAATTTCCTTTAATTCCGGCATACCATTCATACCCTCCGTTTCGAGTGAATCGCTTAGGAGTGAATCACAAATGTTAGCACTGATGTGGAAATGGTGAATGTGGGCTCAGAAGCGCAGGGCTTCTCATTTCTCGTTAACCAAACGCAATCATTCTTATACAAAAAGCAAGAAAGGTTCCCCAAGCATGATCCTGATTGATGTATCGAAAGAGGCTCTTGCCTCTTCTGTCTTGGAATAATCATGGCTGAGTTAAAAATTATCCGATGGAATTGCCCCTCTGTTTTGTCTTCTTTAGCCGATCTTCAACGCCTTGTTTTTGCCTGTGACCCAGACATGGTTCTTTTTCAAGAATCTTTGCTGACACCACAAAGTGTTCACTTTCTCTCGCTTTCCTCTTTCTATTCCCCCGTTTCCTTTCCCACAGTGTAGGGTAGCAAACTGGACGCTCGTCTGGTTGACCTCCCTGCTATTCTTCTCCTTGCTTTCTCTATCTCTCTCTCTTTCTCTCTTGCCGACGCCTGTCATAATGATTTTCTTTTAATAATTTTCGTATCTTCATAGTAGACCGACTTTATTATCCGTGGCGGAGGTTTAATTACTATGGTGTTCTCAAAAATATTTCACAGGGCTGTTATACATCAAGAAATCATGAGATCGGAATAACTGTTGGCTATTTATTTAGTTCGTCCCAGATGTGCTCTCATTAACATCATAAACGTTTACTTTCCTACGGGCGTCCGTTGAACAGACTACTTTCATGATTTATTGAGAAAATCGGACAGAGTTGTCATTGCAGGGGAATTCACATCATATCACGTGGGGTTACCGCTCAGATACGAATGGTGAACTCCTGTGGTCATGGTTATCACTAAAAAATGTTCGCTGCTGCAATAGACGGGCTGTAACATTTATGCGTCGAGATTCAAGGTCCGTGATTGACCTATAGCTTGTTGTGCCATTACCACAAGCCCGGATTCCGAATCTGCAAGATGCGGAATCTATCCTGCGAGCGCCCTAATTCTCCCTTCACAAGTCAAGATGCTGAGCCGTCAGGCAGCGGTGTCCTGCTGCGGGAGAAGCCTCGGCGAGCCGCATGTTTGGACGTGTCAGCGTGTGCCAGACAGCCCGGCGCCGCACCTCCCTTTGCCTGGAGGTCACCGCGCGCGCGAACTTTGAACCGGGTGGCCAGCGCGGTCGCTGGTTGGACCCCTCGGACGACCGTCGTGTGCTGACTTTGTATTGGGCCGTTTGAGTGACAATGGTTCCTCGGGGATTATAAAAGCAGCAACGCGCTGCCTGAAAAACAGGATCCGCCGACCCACCGGGAGAGAGTGTCGCTCCCGACTGGGGTGAGATGTGTCACGCGTTTCGCCGGACGTCGTCGTGCGAGAACAGTCGCGTTTGTTGTGAGCACTCGGCCCCAGTGCCGACCCGTTCATGTCCTGTATGATAACCTGTATATAATGTATAAAGTCCCTTTTGTTATTCTCATCGACGCCAGGCTCGGAGTCTTCGCTACCAACGCTCTGTCACGAAACGGGTGACGAGCGCTACGGGACCACAAAGTCGTAATAGTGGTGCAGCGGTGCAAAGTCGTAACACTGGATGGCAGCTACGGGATTGACCGGCATCAGCTACCTCGGCGCGGTGAGTGCCTGAAGTTTACCTCAAACACCAGACTTTCTCTGACACAGGTTATAGTAGCTTAGGGAAGGATTTGGTGTTGCATTGTGATAACCTTGTGTGTTTCAAGCCTAGTAAGAGTGTTTTGAAAACCAGGGGATGCTGAGGGGGTAAACAGGGCAGTGTGTGAAATACTTGCATATGTCTTACTAGTAGTGTTATAGTAGCGTACGGCAGGTATATTCAAAAAGGGTAAACAGCAGGAGGACAGTGTGAACGATGGAGAAGTACAAGGTGAAGGAACTTCTCGAAATTTGTGAGGAGTTGGGCTCAACCAAAAGAAAGAATGCGATCCTTGAGGTCATGAGGACTGGGGACGTAACGGCTGAGGAAGCCGCAGAGGCCTTGGCGGGTATCAATGAACGTCGCGAAGAGGAAAAGGAGGAAAGGAGAGAACAGCAACGTCGCGAGGAGGAAAAGGAGGAAAGGAGAGAGATTCGTGAGCACGAGCTTAAAATGAAAGAGTTGGAGACCCGAAATAGATCGCCGGCGCCTAGTCTCACTTCTAACGTTCCAAGAATACGCGATCAACTTCCACCCTTTGTCGTCGGAGAGGATATGGCCAAATACCTCGTGAAATTTGAGCACGTGTGCGAACGGAATAGCATTGAGCGATCCCTTTGGGCACAGAATCTGTTAGCCTTGCTTCCTGGGGAGGCATCAGACGTAATAACTTGCTTATCGAAAGAGGCGTTTGAGAGCTACAGTAATGTGAAGGAAGCGCTACTGCGGAAGTACAAATTGTCGCCCGAAGCTTTCCGGCAGAGGTTCCGGTATGCAAAAAAGGGTAAGGAGTCGAATGTTGACTTCGCGTTTCGTCTAAAAGCCGACCTGGTGGAATGGCTGAAGGGCGAAGAGGTTTACGACGACCACGACAAAATTGTCGAATGCATCGCGTTGGAGCAGTTCTACCGTTGCATTGATGAGGATGTCCGGCTCTGGCTGCAAGATAGGCTAAAGGAGGTTAAGCTAAACAAGGCAGCAGAGTTAGCGGAAGAGTATTACACCCGCCGCAGCTTGCACAGCAAGGCAGTGCGCGTAGAAAAAGCTGATAGAAGAGAGGGGTTTTCCGGGAAGTCCGACGAACGGAAGCAAATCACGCGTCGCGAGTTTCGGAAAGATGAGTCTCTTACCAAAGAAACTGTAAGGGAAGGACAGAATGCATCTCAGAATGCTAACGATGGTCCCAAGCAGCGAAACGATACGACGCGTTCTTTTGAAAAACGGAAGCCGTTAACTTGCTACAATTGCAAAAAGCAAGGGCACATCGCAGCGAGCTGCCCAGAGAAAATTGCTTTTGCGACAATACGGGAAACTAACAAAAACATAGGACTATTGGAGCCATATATGCGGGAAATTAAGGTAAACGGCAAGAAGTGCCGAGCACTTCGAGACTCTGCAGCAACTATGGACGTTGTTCACCGGTCTTTCGTCTCCTCGAGTGATTTTACGGGAGAGTGCGCTTGGATACGGCAAGTGGCCGAGGAGGAGAGTGTCTGTTTACCGATCGCAACGGTTACCATTGAAGGAGAGTTTGGGAAACTTAACACAGAAGCCGCTGTGTCTGCCGCCCTCCCGGAGCACTTTCCCTACCTCTTCTCAAATAGCTCGGAGCAGCTGCTGAAGGATCAGGGCAAATCATTCTTTGCCGACGTGGCGTACATGGCCCTCACGCGATCCAAAGCGCGCCAGCTGTCGAGGGAACTTGACTTTGAGTCGGTGAGCGAACAGCGATGCGGCACACGGACTGATCAGGGTAACTTGAGTGGCGAGCAGGCACGGGAGAGGCAGAGCTCGGAGGCTGGCCTGGTCGAGCGTGTCCTGGAAGTGACTGGGAGTGACGCGTCCCGTGCTAGCCGCGATAAGGACACGACGCCGCAGTTAGGCGACGCAGGATCCCTACTCGCTCCGGTTTCCGCCAGCTGGCAGGAGCTGGCTGCAGTTGAAAGAGAAACTCTGATTCGCGAGCAAAAGGAAGATTGTTCAATAGCCGATCTGATGAAGAGCGTCAAACTGGGAGTGAAAAAAAAGAGGGTTTCATTTTACGAGGAATCTGGCTTATTGTACCGCCGCTACACAGATAAGCAGGGTCGCAAATATGAACAGCTTCTGATTCCTCGGAAATATCGCCGACAGTTACTGGAACTCGCGCACGAAAATGCGTGGGCAGGGCATCTTGGCTTGAAGAAGACCAAGGCTAGAATGGCTCAGGAGTTTTATTGGCCGTATTGTTGGAAGGATGTCGAACAATTCGTGCGCTCTTGCGACACCTGCCAGAGAATCGGCAAATCCACTGACAAGTGGAAGGCACCGATGAAGTTGGTGCCAGTCATATCCGAACCTTTTCGGCGACTAGTAATCGATATTGTAGGCCCTCTGCCAGAATCAACGAACGGTTGTAGGTATGTTCTGACCGCCCTGTGTGTCGCGACCAAGTTCCCCGAGGCAGTACCTCTTAAGGAGCTAAATTCCTCCCAGGTCGTGGACGCTCTGCTCTCAATGTTCGCACGCGTCGGGTTCCCTTCCGAGATTCAGTGCGACAATGGCAGCGTCTTTACCAGCTGCCTAACTTCTACTTTTTTGGAAAGATGCGGCATTAAAGTAGTGCACAGTTCCATCTATCACCCGCAATCTAACCCAGTAGAGCGGATGCACTCGGTGCTGAAGCGAATATTGAGAGCCCTGTGCTTTGAGCGTCACTGTGACTGGGAGGCCTGCATTCCCGCCGCTATGTTCGCCTTGAGATCGGCTCCCCATGAGAGCACCGGCTTTAGCCCCGCGGAGCTTGTATATGGCCGGAGCCTAAGAACTCCGTTGCGCATGCTGCGAGAGTCTTGGGAAGGCAGTGACGACGACCCAAATGTAGTCTCGTACGTCCTCGACCTCCTCCAGAGGCTCGGGAAAACCAAAGATCTTGTAGAGAGCCACATGAAGGCGGCGAAAACCTTGTCAAAAGAATACTACGACAAGTCAGCAAAAAAACGCACCTTCGAAGAAGGTAGCCAAGTGATGTTGCTGCGACCGTCGAAAAAAAAACAAGCTCGAGGTTCATTGGGAGGGGCCCGCAAAGGTTGTAACTAAGCTTTCCGATACCAACTACGAAGTTAAATTAGGGAAACGGCCCAACAAAATTTACCACAGTAACTTGATGAAACCCTACATTCAGCGTCGCGCGATTATAAGCATGACGATAAATGCTGACGATGAGGAAGGGGCCGAAATCCTGACGACGGCTGATATGAAGGGATATGGTATAGAGCTAATGGTGGAACAGCTGACGTTGGAAGCGCGTCTAAGTGCCGCCCAAAAGGAGGATTTAAAGAGAATCGTTTCAGAGTTTAGGGAGGTTTTTTCGAGCCGTCCCGGAAGAACAACGGTCCTAGAGCATGACATCGAGTTAACCTCTGATCAACCGATCCGCAGTAAACCGTACCGTTGTTCGCCCGTGCAGAAAAAAATCATGGCTGAGGAGATTCAGCGCATGCGTGACTTGGGGGTTATAGTACCAAGTGAGAGCGACTACACGTCGCCCTTGATACTAGTCCAGGCTCCAGGAAAAGATCCGAGGCCATGTGTCGATTATCGGCGTCTGAACGCGATAACCCGAGATCAGACATATCCTATACCGAACCTGGAAGAAAGGGTAGAGACAGTGTCGAAGGCAAATTATATCTCTACCCTGGATCTCGTGAGAGGCTATTGGCAAGTACCCCTTACGGAACGGGCTAGCCGCTATGCCGCCTTCGTTTCCCCGCTTGGAACATTCCGGCCACTCATGTTGAGCTTCGGCCTCAAAAACGCGCCGTATTGTTTCTCTAGCCTGATGGACAGAGTGCTTCATGGTTTAGGCGAGTTCGCATTGCCGTACCTCGATGATGTTGCCATATTTTCGGACACTTGGGAATCACATCTGGAGCACTTGCGAGTCGTGTTGAGCCGGTTGAAAGAGACAGGTCTTACTGTGAAACCAGCTAAATGTCACCTAGGTTGCGGTGAAGTGACTTATTTGGGCCATGTGGTGGGGCGCGGCCGGCGTAGACCGTCCGACATCAAAGTAGCTGCTATTTTGAACTATCCCCGGCCAACCACGAAGACGGATATACGGGCCTTTTTAGGTTTAGCTGGATATTACCAACACTATGTGAGAGACTACTCTGACCTTGCCAGCCCGCTAACCGACGCACTTCGGAAGTCGGAGCCCGTTAAGGTGACGTGGGACTCAAAGAAAGAAAATGCGTTCCAAATGCTGAAGCGAGCATTAAGCCATAAGCCGGTTCTGACGGCACCAGACTTTTCGAAAGGTTTCGTCATTCAATGCGACGCGAGTGATCGCGGCATGGGAGCGGTACTATGCCAGGAAGATGCTAGTGGTCATGAACGACCAATTTTGTATTTAAGTCGCAAACTAAGTTGTAGAGAAGAGGCATACAGCACCTCTGAGAAAGAGTGCGCCTGCGTTGTGTGGGCCGTTCAGAAGCTGGCTTGTTATGTCTCCGGTTCTAAGTTTGTTGTGGAAACAGACCATTGCCCTCTAACTTGGTTAAGTAGCATGTCCTCTAAAAGCGGCCGTTTGCTGAGATGGAGCATGACCCTACAGCAGCACAGCCTCGTTGTCCGTTATAAGAAGGGAAGGTTGAACGCGAACGCTGATGCTCTAAGTCGTGCATTCTAGGCCTCGCTTCTTTCAGTGGCCTACTCGTTCCTGCTCGTTACTTACCTTCTCTTACTTCGCGACGACCTGTCCTGTTCACAGGGAGATCGGGGTAAAAATGAATGACCTCATTTGCTTCCTCAGTAGTATGTTTTCGGTCCAAAGCGATTTCAAGGGGACCATTCTATTTGTCATTATTATTGCTGATTATTAATTGTTTCTATTTTGGTGTGTTGTTGATTTGAAAACTGATTGTTTGAGCCTTGTGTGCTAGATCGTACACCTGCCTCTTGTTGCAGCGGGAGCAAAAAGAGGGATAGCAATTTAGTTAGGTTGATTGGAATTATGGCCTTGTCTGGTGTTTGACGGGAGACAGAGGGCACTTGTTCGTGTTGGGTGTTGCCTTTTGCCGGTCGGTTTTGCAAGCTGCAGAACGACCAAGCGGGACCAGTGGCGAGAAGCAAGGTCTTAGGAACGACCCGAGCGGAGCTGGTCAAGGTGCCTTGGCGACGACGCGGTGAGCAGAGCTCCTGTCCTGGCGAGTCGGACCTGGGCACGTGAAGTTACCTGGCGTCCCGACACTGGACGTGAACTTGGACGAGCCTGACGAACGTGCGCGCCCGGCATCCGAGCCACGTGGAGGCAGCTCGTCTTCCCGGCGCCTTATCTGAGGGCGGGGATGCTGTTGTGCCATTACCACAAGCCCGGATTCCGAATCTGCAAGATGCGGAATCTATCCTGCGAGCGCCCTAATTCTCCCTTCACAAGTCAAGATGCTGAGCCGTCAGGCAGCGGTGTCCTGCTGCGGGAGAAGCCTCGGCGAGCCGCATGTTTGGACGTGTCAGCGTGTGCCAGACAGCCCGGCGCCGCACCTCCCTTTGCCTGGAGGTCACCGCGCGCGCGAACTTTGAACCGGGTGGCCAGCGCGGTCGCTGGTTGGACCCCTCGGACGACCGTCGTGTGCTGACTTTGTATTGGGCCGTTTGAGTGACAATGGTTCCTAGGGGATTATAAAAGCAGCAACGCGCTGCCTGAAAAACAGGATCCGCCGACCCACCGGGAGAGAGTGTCGCTCCCGACTGGGGTGAGATGTGTCACGCGTTTCGCCGGACGTCGTCGTGCGAGAACAGTCGCGTTTGTTGTGAGCACTCGGCCCCAGTGCCGACCCGTTCATGTCCTGTATGATAACCTGTATATAATGTATAAAGTCCCTTTTGTTATTCTCATCGACGCCAGGCTCGGAGTCTTCGCTACCAACGCTCTGTCACGAAACGGGTGACGAGCGCTACGGGACCACAAAGTCGTAATAGTGGTGCAGCGGTGCAAAGTCGTAACAAGCTCTGACAGCTGCTGGAGTTAGCGTGTCATCATGGACATCTCTAGATAGTGGGACTTCCAGCGATCATTTCCCGAAACTTTTTTTCTATGATGTGTTTCCGCAGACGGTCCGTGATAAAATGATGAAATTTGTCAATCGCGGTACATTGAATAGATTGTGCCCACTGCCATTAACTCATTAACTTCGCCTGATAATGCAGACCACGCGGAGCAGTTTCTAAAATGCCCGATTGACGCAACAAAGCAGTTCACATTTACTATAGGAGTTCCTACTCGAAACAACAATAGTTCCCCGTGGTGGATTGAAGTGTGTGAAAGGGCATATCGTCTTAGGAAAGCTGCGTGAAAGAGCCTTCTTCATAATCAGAGCCCGCTAAATTGGATTAACTACAAATTTTACGCGACCCCTTTTCTGATAACAACTGCGGAAGCTCACGGTGATTATAAGGCTGATGAAAACTCTTTCTTATCTGAACCAAAAGATAGGAAAGCACTACAGAGATTCGTGGTGCACAAGAAAGAAACCTCCTGTCAGCCGAATTTTGAACTCCGTTGTACTGACTCCAGTGGAAGCTCATTATAATCTTGATTGCGTAGCGCATCGCCTTGCGTTGCAAATTCAGGCACAGCGCTCAGTTGGGTTCAGAATGCCGACGCGGTGCAATGACTTCGAAGAGGTCAACTCGTCGGAACTTCTATCTGTCCTAGCTTGTATGAGATCGGCAGCTCCGGCTTTTGATGGTATATCTGCTATAGCATGCTCGAATTCGTGGCCCATAACTTTTATACGGGAGAGTTGCTAAATATTGTGAACATTTCCTTCGAGAAAACATGGCTACCTAAAGAGTGGGAGATAGCTAAAATTACCTTCCTTTTAAAAAACGCCGGAAAGGGGCTTGATTTGGACAACATTCGGCTGATAGCTGTAACTTCTAACATGGCAAATTTATTTGAAAGAGTTGTTTATAAGCGTCTATCAGAGCGCATTTCTAAAATTAATGCATTATAAGCACGGCTCAGATTGGATTTCACAGTGACTGTTATTCTATTTGGTCCGCGCATATCGATTTAGAAAGGAAGATGCGGTTGGCCAAGAGAAAATTCGAAGTTTCGGCCCTCGTAACACTAGGTGTTTCAAAAGCTTGTGACAGCATAGAAAGTACAGCATCTATACAGGGAATCGTGCCGGTGCGGTGTTTTCAGCCTGCGCCGATTTCCATCCGCAACGAAGAATGCCAAGCTGCGCCACCGGTGGATAGCTGCAGTGAATAGGAAGAACTACCAACCCAGTGAAAATGCACGAGTGAGTATTCGATCTGTGTATATTTTGGTGCCACGTTCAACTTTGCGCCCTACGAACGTAATACGTGTAACACGCAGGTTTGCTCCGAGCACTTTCTGGGCAACAAGCCTACAGAGCAGAATCCCGCGCCGGTGCTTCGCCTTGGCTATAACAAAAAGGCAAGCCTTTTCGTGTTTTCATTCAGGCAGAGCTCCCGACGGTTAAGCGGAACAGTTGAGTTTGCGGTTAGCGATACTTGCAGCTGGTGCACGGAATGACCATTAAGCGTGAACGACAAGTTGTAGGCCTTGCTGGTGAGCGTTATTGCTAGTGAAAGTAAACCGAAGTCTGCTCGTCACATAGCATGCGTCCACAAAAACGTAAACGACGACTACTCGTCGCCGAAGGTGTTCTTGCAGCGCACCTACCTTTACGAGCTGGTGTTGCAGGTGTCATTCGTAACGAATTCATTTGAGCCTCCTGAGCTCTAAACTGCGTGCGGGCTGTTATGCGGGGCAAAGCGCAAAATATTTCCGTTCATATGGCGAGGAAAATAAAGTGCTTAATTATTCTTGTATTTTGTAACAAAATTTTGATCGTTCTCACTAGTTTTTTTTACTGTTTTCTTTTCTAAGGGAGCGCCAACAATCCGATGGCCTCGCACAAGCGAAACAGGTCTGGTACCAGGTAGCTGCAGTTGGTGGGGCTAATTTCTTGGAATGCAGGTGCGGTTGTTGTATTGTACCAAAGGGGTCCTGATGATGCAGCTTTAAGTAGGGATGGTAATTTTACGTGCCCTGTCATGGTTTGTGCAACAGTACAACACCTGCATCTGTCATGCTCGCCCTGTTATACGGGCTTTTAATGCACATGTAGTTGAACATTATAACTACTGCAGTACCTCATTTTCCAATGAGTGCAGGTTCAGCTTCATATGCTGCTTGTTCGGGTGCTGTAGGCTTTTATTATGAATGTTGTACTCTTAAGTGGTTGCAGGATACAATTGGCCTGGTGTATTTTCTATTTCATTTTGAGAGGACTTTATATCTTCGCAACAGTGATGGCATGGGAAAGAACTACAGCCCTTCTTACTATAACATCTATTTTGTTTTCAATGTGCAGGTGGTGAAGGGCAGGCGTCTGCTAACCAAGCAGTCAAACGACCTCGCCAGTTGGTTGCCAAGCGCGGCCAACCCAGTAGAGACCATTACAAACAAGACCAAACTGAAAGTGCAGATGACAGTGTTTTGCGTGCTTTAATAATATATGGCACCAACACAGTGCTGTAAATTCCTTCACAGGTTACGTGCCAAAAAGCTCACAGGTGTTCTAGCATATAGCGCGCGGTTTGTACAAACGTAATAGCGTACCTACCCGATGTATTCGCTTCTGCAGTCTGCACAGCACTCAGTGTGTCCATTGTGGACTTGCACGAGGTCTTGAAGTTTGATTGAATCCAGACAGCGAAAATGACAGGTTAGAAAAAACGTGAAACACGCCTTCCGCCCAGCTAAAAAGCCCAAGTTTCGCTTTCGCGCCGGGTCGTATCTCCCGGCGTGGCAGCCCAGGCCTGCTACTTCGCGGCGCTTGGGATAGATGGCGCGACCGGCGCTCATCAATATGGCGGCGCCCTTTGAATTCACGGTGTTCTGGTGTATAGGGACGACAGGTCGTGCTCTTGTTTCAGGGCAGATAGAAATCAGTAGATACACTCTTGTCGTCATGTATTGAGGCGTCAGTGTACACTTGTACGTGGGCAGAATATTCATTGTTCTGGCTCTATGGGGCTCTTGCAGTGCCCAGGGGGCGCTGCGAAAAAAGGTGCTAAAAAGCGCCCTCTGTCCTAAAATGGGTCGTACCAAGATCGGTCGTCTGCTTCGGAAAGCACGTTTACAATATGGACCCGCCACTTTCGGATGTGTTCTATCACGGCCTGCAGCGAATATCCGGTGCCGAAGATTTTTTCAGGGGTGGCACGCTGCGTAAAGGCAAGAAATTATGCAGTGCCGAATACCTGTATGCCGTTCAAGAATTAAGCGGCAAAGTTTTAGCGCGGTGTGAATCGCAAGTGAAGCGAGTCGCGTACGAAGTGGAACTTCAGGTTAGGTTTGCACGCTGCTAGATTCAGGCGCACAAACGCGAGGAAATGATTGATATAAATGAATCCACAGCAGCGATAAGCAGACATCATGTGTACGGAACTGCTCGAGCACACGATCGTACGCGCCGCGAAGGCAGCGGTCTTTCGACATGCCGCGGAACGGCGAGCCTCCTGCAATCTTTGCTGTTGACTGAATGCTGCTAAACAAGTAGTTATGCCTGCGTTGTCGTAGCGGCCATCTGTCCCTTTTAGTAACTGGTAATAACTGATGCAATGCATATGAGCTCGCATGCGAATCGCGCTGCAGCGCGAGCTCGTGCGCTGCTCGCTTGACGTAGCTTTTAATGACAGCGCTCGAACATCGATCTGCTGTAATCAATACTACCTTGCTGCGCTGCCTCAACATGCTGACTTGAGGTCAACTATGAGCACATTTAACTCTCTAACCTGTGCTGCTCGTAGTGGGGTAGTGAATTGTCACCGAATCAGCCCGGCCATTTGTGGTTATTATTAATAATTATTATTATTATTATTAATTATTAATTGTCGCTGTGGCCGGGTCTCGAATCGTGAATTACCAGCCATGCCTGCTGCTATGTCGGTGTGCTGTCGGGACTATAGGTGCAAAAGACCGAAATTTAGAACGCAGATAATCAAGCAAGCTTCAAGACAGGCGAAGCAGTCAGCATGGCGCGAAGTTTCGCTTACTCAGCGCGACGAACTGCAGCTATGCAGCGCGCCCGACGCTCCACTTCGTGAGGCCTTGAAGGAAAACGGTAGAATCTGATGTTGGGATTCAGGCCTTCTTGTTCATGGCAGCCCACGACGCAGAAGTAATGACGGTGACACCTTCTCGAGGCCGGGCTAGGTCTCTCCGGATCGGCGTCACCGATTCCGTCTGCTCGCAGCATTACGTCCCACGGCACACGGAGAGCCCGTTTTCGTTAAACTATAGGCTGCGGCGAGCTCGCAGCGTGGTCGGCGTGGTCTGTGAGAAGTGACGAGCCTTTTCGCACTCGCAACAGGGCATAAAAAAGTGCGAATCGACGCAAAACTCGGCCTAGAAACGTGCTTCGCCACAGCCAGGGCTCAATACGACCGAAGCTGGTACGACCCAGATGTCGTTTCCCGCGCCGCCACCAGGCGATGCTACTATACCTCAACCTCCAGCGCAAGACGCCCGTGTGTGTGGCACACACTATTAACGAGTACAAGATGGACACCGACTAGGAACGAAGACATGATCGACTTATTGATACGAAGTTGTGACACGAATTATTCGGGTCATTTCACTCCTACGAGAAGGGTATAATTCTTTGCAATTGTTTGTTTGTAATAATCTGTAATTTAGTGATCTACACCCTAACATGTTCCCTGAATGTAACTCGTCACCTTTGCTTTCTGCTACTGCTTATGCCCTACTTATCTTTGTTTACCGCCATTTCCTTTTGTATATTTGCGAGATCTTGATTTCCTTCCGTTTTACACTTCTAGGCATTTGTATCCAAGGTTCCCACTATATAGTGTACATACTTATTTTGTGTATGACTGTTTACATCGTCTACTACATTAGGTCGGTATTCGGCGGTATCGTGTAAAATAAAAATATCAAGTAAGTATGTGTCTATCATGAATCCCTATCATGAATCCTTAATTATCATGAACAAAATACAATATGGTTAATCGGGTACGCATGGTGATGGCGTGTTATTTGCATCGTGGCGCCGGCGCGATAAATTTTTCCAGATATTTTTGTTTGCTTATAGTAAACGTTGACAGAAATTTAAATCTATTTTTTCTTCGTCAGCGTACCGACAATTTAACAAAAGAGGTTCCATATCATTTTCTGGCCTAAATATAGCGATGGAAAATGTAAACTACGATGCTAAAAACTACATTGCTATGGAGCTTCAAACGTCTATAGTTACTTGTGCATTTATTTGAACCAGAATTTTTTTGTCGCTTTGTTTATTCGTGCAGTCCTCAAGTACACAATACTTGCGTCAAAACCAAAGCACTCAACTCAACCCACTTGTAGTTTTCAAACAATATTTTCTTTTTTACGCCTTCTATTGCCGCCCTGCAAGCCTCTAATGTCCATAGTATATTAGTCCACATATTAGTTTTCCAGTAATTCCCCGAGGAATCTCTTTCTTTTTCGAGGTAGGTCTATTTTGTGCGACACTTTGACATCTCTGCTTGTTCACAAGCCGTCGCGTTATTCTTCTCCAACCAGTATCTACACCGCAGCGATTTATGTAAGTATACAGATAACTACAACGCTGCCTATTGCTTTTCCTCCATTTTCCTCAATCGTATTTTTCCTTTCTTTTCCATTATTTTCTTTCTTTTTTTTTTTTTACGTTGAAGATTGCCTTCTGCGTCTCGCGCTTCACACTCAAACTCCGTAGTGCTACGCCATCTCGTGGGGGACTTCAGCAAGATGCGGAGGCTGGAGCGAAATTCAAACGTAACAGTCATGCTTGCTCACATATTCCTTCATTTTAACCGGCAAACTTTATCTTTGCTTCGTTTAAATGTGCGCTTTATTGAGACGCATGCAAATGGCGGCGTGTTACCATACGTATGATATCCTTGTCCCATCATGTTGTCTGCGCTCAGTGAATTTGCGCTTCTCTTCCGCGATCTTGCTTTTCTGCATCACTGTACGGGCGCACTAAGATGTGCAAAGGAAAATCGACCGAGAGCTTTAAAGGGAAGCCTTTTTTTCTTTTTTTGCCTACTCTCAAGCGTTCCCTTGTTTTCTGTCCATCGGTTACTTGACGAGTAAAGCGGGCCGACCACGGAGACAGTGTAAACGTAAACTCATCCGATTTCAGATATGGCGCAGTTAAATATTGGCCTATTCCGTAAATGTAACTCGATAAGCGGAGCCGATCCCGAAAAGGTTCTATACTTGTAAGCTGGGTCAATCGCGGATACGGTGTAGTAAAATCTGTACCGGTCCCGGATACGATGAATGGAGAGACGTAGCGGCGTGTGGTGAGATGGAACGCGCTTGCGAGCCGCGTCGAAGTAGGTCAGGAACAGATAGACAACATGCTATAGACTGCGATAAAGGTAGTGAAACCGGATTGGTTTAAGCAGGCTAAGTGAGTATTTGTCACCGCCCGTTTCAAGAGACGATGCCATCAAAAATCATCATCATAGATTATTGTTTAGTACAGGATGGTACAGGATTATTGTGTAGTACAAATCTGCAGAATGCTTGCCCAATGGTGCGTCGGGCTTAGGAGTCCCGCTCACGTTGTGGGTGCAGAGCAAAGCACGCTGCAGGACGGAGCGTCAGTTTAGGCACAGACGCGGATTCGAAATGCTTTCTCATTTCAAAGGGAGATCGCAATGTCGATTTGCACAAACAGAAAACGAACATTTTCCCGTTTCATATAACTCCTCTAAACAGGAAAGAAAACGAGTGTTTAGCAATTTTCATTTAGCCGCCAATTAACCAGACGCTTCAAACGTTGCCTGCTCATCAGCCCCACCAAGTCCCATATATACTCGAAGTATAATCTTCGTCAGTTATGTAGTTCTCCGAAGACCCTGCGAAAAAAAAATTAGTAGTTTTCTTTCTCTTCCCTTTCCTGAAATAACCCAATCAGAATTGGCAGTATGTTCAAATAAATAAATAAATAAATAAATAAAATGTTTCTGAGCGCTTACCCCTGACAACTTCGTTGTAAAAGACACACACACTCACACAAGCAGATGTCAAACAAAGCTTTCTGTACAAACCACAAGCTCCGCTTAGATTGCAACGATTGTGTTGGATCTCCATGATATCTTTAGGGATCGTTGCCTTGACCACAAAATTGTGCATTAATGCAGATATGAGTTAGCGCACTATTAGTTGGCGAACTTGCCCGGAAAACAACGCGATTATTACTTGACGCTTTTCATTCGACCATCACTAATAAAGTTAGATGAATTCGCGATCACTTGCACATCCACGTGGTGCTGTCATTGAAATATGTCCCTCAAAAGCACCCTCTGCCTCGAAGAGCCTTTATATCCTGGCATAGTCAGAAGTTTTTTCTTTTTTTTTTTTTGCCATGCTTGTGTGTCCAAGGGCGCAGCGTGTCAGTGTGACTTATGTATCTGTGAGCTTAGGCTGAGAAATAATAGCAGTCGTTCAAAGACATTATAGGAGCTGTTGCACGATGTAGATAAAACTGCATACTTTAGTGACTCTTTGTTATTCCTACATCTGTTTTCCAGAATTAATTTTTAACATCATCAGACCGACATTGTATGGTCATATATATAGTATAGAACTGGAGCAGATTCGTGGACTTTTCTCCGTTCTTACATAGTTACATTATGCTTCCACTAGGTATTCTTGTACAATAAAACGCGTTCTCTTCTCAATAATACTTTTTATTTTCTGCAGTTACATATATTGCTTGTAAAAGACAAGTAAGCATGCAGATTTCAAACGAAGCTTTATAAACCGCAAGAAACTACATACACTTGACAAAATATCGCTTCAAGGTAACATTTTATGGCGTCAGTCGTTCAGTATTGCACTAGGCATAGGTATTTGCTTGTTGTTGTTGCTGCTGCTGCTGCTGCTGCTGTTGTTGTTGTTGTTGTTGTTGTTGTTGTTGTTGTTGTTGTTGTTGTTGTTGTTGTTTAATTTGTAGCTACCTTCGTCTCCGATCCAGCCAAGAATTGGGCGGTTCGTGCAAAACTCGCAAAAGGTTTATAGAAAAAAAAAAGAACTCGCGACTCACACCATGCACGTCAAAATACAAGTCATGCTTCTACTTCTTTTTTTTTTTTTTTCAAGACATCTTTTCATACAGTAAGTACGCCATTAAGGCGAGCGCGGTGACTTCGAATTTTGGGATGCGAAGAACAGTTTGCGCACATTTGATTGCTCTGCCGTAGGATCAAAAATAAAACTCGGCATAACAGGAACCGCTGATTCGGTCCAGTCCAGGGGTGTAACCAGGGGGGGGGGGGGCTTATGGGGCTTCAGCCCCCCCCCCCCCCTCCCGAAATTTTTTTGTGCTGTCATGCGCCGCCGACCAAAACAGCCCCCAGCGCCGCAAATCATTCTGCATTTTGTCTAGGATGTATTTTTCACGCTCGAAAATACATTTTGGCGCGAAGATTGCGAACTCGGGCTGGATTTCGTGGCAAGTCCGTGCACCTGGAGTCACATAAGGCAAAGAGCTCCATCCCTGCACAAAGTTTCAAGGGCGCTTTCATGGCGAGCGGACTCGTCGCGGAATCTCGCGAAAGCAGCGGAATATACGGAACGCGTGGATATCAATGGCGAAAATTTATGGGTATACTGTTCCCATAAACTTCTGATGCGAAAGGTGCACTGACATTTCCAAAGTCGTGCTTTAGATTTTCAATTCCGAAACTTTGTGGGTCTAAAGTTGTTATAAACATTTGACGGCAAAGGTGCACTGACTTTCTAAAGTCGTACTTCGGACCATACACCGAGACAAGCCCAATCAACGCACTATCAGACTAGTTGACAAAACACGCAGCGAGGTCCGATGAGACAAAGAGTTGTGATGGTTCATTTGTGCCATCATGTCACAGAAAAGAATATCAGCATTTTTTTTTTCACCTGCGCCAAAGCATCCATGTGAATGCATTATTACCAGCAAAAGTACCTACATTGTTATTTATTTTTTCTATTTTGACTTTTATTCACCAGGATCTTCTTCAATTTTCTTGTTCTCGCTACCCGCTAGCTGCCAGAGTCAGCCAGGGGTGATGCGTTTTTCACGTGTTGCCTTGACAACAGCGCGGCGCACTTCGGTGCGCGTTCTTTTTTCTCTGGCCGAGTGGATTTGGCCTCACAGAGATTTGGACGCTTTCTGGCCAGCAAACGAGAAAAAGAAGCAATAGTCGCTCGCCGCCACCACTGTGGGGACTGGACGGATTGCAACGCGTTCGCTTGAGTGCATCACCTTCACTTCGATGTTATTGCAACCTCTCCGGAAAGTCTTTTGTCTCACCGGTGTAGGATACCGAGCGGTATGCATGTGGATCAAGCACCTCAAGTTTTCTTCGACATCCCTTCGGTAGCCACATTGTAGGTGCCCAAAGTAGGTATTTCATTGTGGCCAACATGCTTTCCTTTGTGTTTTTCATGTCCGTGCCCCCGCCCCACAAAAGAAGAAAAAGACATTTTGCGGTGCCGCAAATTATCGCATGGTGAAAGTTCGATTTTGTTGCTTCTTCTTTTGGGGAAAGTAATGGGCCACGGGACGCTTCAGTTGCCGGTTACTCTTATTATATTATTGAGATAACAATTATATTGTTACGGGGATGTTGCGAGTACAGAAAGACTATATATTTACAATATGTATATGCGGATGAGTCAGGGTAGTTAAGATGGCTGACCAACAACAACACGCAGCCAGCCAGCGTCTCCGATCATCTTCCTCTCTCTTCTTTCATCCTTCCGTAACAGGACCCCCGGGTTGCAAAGCGCCGTCTCGTCGCATGGTAGGCGAAGAATTGCGAGCGAAGTATGGCTTCAGCCGCGAAACGTGCACGACGTCAACAGGCGTCTGACTTGAGCATGCATCGAAGTGTAGCGGCAAAATCTCGTAATTTACGTCGTTAACTTGGCTTAGTACTTCATAAGGCCCTGTGCAGCGAGAGAGAAGCTTCTGGGAGAGGCCAACCCGACGACATGGTGACCAGAGGAGCCCCCAAGCACCTGGCGCGAACTTAACATCGCGATGGCAGCGGTCGTAACGCTCTTTCTGTATATGCTGTGAGGCTAATAAACGAGATCGGGCGACTTCACGTGCCATGTGAGCGCGATCGATCACTTCACGAGCGTACTCAGTTTCAACACGCGGCACAGAAGGGAGGGTGGTGTCAAACGGCAATGTGGAGTACAAGAAAAAAGGGTGAATATCCTGCGGTGTCATGTCGGGACGAGTTATACGCGAACGTCACGTAAGCCAGCGTGCATGGCGTCCCAGTCGTGGTGATCGTTGCATAAATACATCGACAGCATCTCTCTGATTGTTCGGTTGAGACGTTCCGTGAGACCGTTCGTTTGTGGGTGGCAGGCGGTCGACAGCTTGTGCTCAGTGGCACAAGAGCGGAGGAGAACGTCGACAACTCGAGACAAGGACGAGCGGCCGCGGTCTGTAAGGAACTGTCGAGGTGCACCGTGGTGGAAAATGACGTCGGGGAGGAGAAAATCGGCGACGTCTGTTGCGAAACTAGTTGGCAACGCCTTTGTTATCGCGTAGCGTGTCGCCTAATCAGTAGCGACGGCGATCCGCCTATTCCCTCTGGTCGTCGTCGGAAAAGGGCCAAGCAGGTCAAGGCCTACGCGAAAGAACGGTTCAGAGGGAACTTCAATTGGATTGAGTCGTCCGACAGGTGCCAGGGGAGGTTTCTTCCGGCGCTGACACAGTTCGTAAGTTGCGACATAACAACGCACAGAACGGTAGAGAACCGGCCAGAACAACCGGCGTCGTACGCGGTCGTGTGTACGCAAAACTACAAGGTGTCCCGCCGTCGGTGCATCGTGAAGTTCGAGAACGACGGATCGCAGATGACGAGGAACGACAAGGAGCAACTCACGGCCGTCAGGGTTGATATTGCGGCGGTAGAGCATACCGTCATGCAGCACGAACATGCGGCATGCACGTGGCGTCAGTGCGGCAAGATTGCACTCCGGCGATGATGGACTGTAAGGATGCCTCGCGGTGTTGTTCAGCGCGCATGTCGGTCATGTCAGTCAAAGCCATCACGCAGGGCACCGGATCATGCGCAGCAGGATCGGGAGGATCCACGGAGTGACGAGACAGGCAGTAATAGTCCTTGTGGAACGAAAATTCCTGGAGCCGCAAAGCCCAGCGACCAAGCCGTCCTGTCGGGTCCCGAAGGGAAGACAGCCAGTAGAGTGCGTGGTGGTCTGTGACCAGGGGCGTAGCCAGGGGGGGGGGGGGTCTTATGGGGCTTCAGCCCCACCCCCACCTCGAAATTTTTTCGTGCTGTCCATGCACCGCCGACCAAAGTGACCTGCGGCGCCGGAAATCACTCTGGATTTTGTCTAGAATGTCTTTTTGACGCTCGAAAAGACATTTAACCGCGAAGATTGCAAACTCGGGCTGGATTTCGTGGCAACGCCCATACACCGAAAGTCACATAACGCCAAGCAGTCCCATCCGAGCACAAAGTTTCGAGGGCGCTTTGATGGTGAGCGGGCTCGCCACGGCATCTCACTGAGGCCACGGAATCTGTGGAGCGCATGGATATCAATTGCGAAACTTTATGGGTATAAATCTCATAAGCTCTTGATGTGAAAGGTGCATTGACATTTCCAAAGTTGTGCTTTAGATTTTCAATTGCGGAACTTTGTGGGTTTAATGTTGTTGTAAACATTTGACGCCAAATGTCTGTTGACTTTTCTAAAGTCTTATATCGTAACATACAACGAGACAAGCCAAATCAACACACTAGCAGACGAGTTGGCAAACAGGCAGCGAGGTCCAATGAGACGAAGCGTTGGGGTGGTTCATTTGTGCCGTCATGTCACATAAAAAAATATAAACATTTTTTTAACCTACGCCAGAACATCCATGTCAAGACACTCAAGCCAGCCAAAGTAAATACGTTCTTATTTATTTTTTCTACTTTGACTTTTATTCGCGAGGACACATTGAGCCTCTTCGATTTTTTTTTTTGTTCTCGCTACCCTAACCGCGTGCTGCCAGAGCCAACCAGAGCGCATACGTTGTTCTCGTATGGCCCCGACCATCGTGCGGTACACTTTGGTGCGCGTTCGGTTTGCTCTGGCCGAGTGGATTTTCACCGGACAGAGTTTTGGACGTTTTCTGGCTAGCAGACAAGAAAAAAAAATGGTCGCTCGCCGCCATCACTGTGGGGACTCGAAGGATTGCACCGCATTCCTTGAGCGGAACCTTTCCGGAAAGTCTTCTTTCGCCGCTGTAGGATACTGAGCAGTATGCGTATGGTTCTCAGTGGACCAAGCGTCCCATGTTTTCTTCGGTATTCCTTCCGTAGCCCCATTAGGTGCCCGAAGTAGGCATTAGATTCTGGCCAAGATACTTTCCTATGCGTTTCTTTTTCCTTTCGGTGCCTCCGCCTCACAGAAAAAAAAATACATTGTTGCGGCGCAGCGAATTGTCGCATGGTGAAAGTTCGATTCTGATACTTCTTTTGCGGAAAGTAATGGGCGACGGGACGCTTCAGTTGCCGGATACGTTTATGATATTATTGCGAAAGCAATTATATGGACACTCCAGGCGCATTCCTGCCATCGCCCTCATGTTTCGTATAAAGTCCAAGGGTACATCGTGACCACGCGCTGCATGCTGTATGTGCGAGTGAAAGCGTAGGATGGGAGGTGGAATGGGTGAGCCGACGATGGTGGCTCAGTCTTGTGTGCGCAAAGGAGAAAAGCGGGGAGCAAGCGCGCCGCCTTCCGTCGCGCGCAATACATCGGGGGGAGTGGATGGAATGGGGGCGGAATCTAGGATTCTGTGAATCTATGATTGTGCAACATGTTTATTTGCCTTGTTTGACGCATTATATACAGTTACTTCTTTATTACAGTATTATGTACGCGTTATACAGTTATACAGTTATTACAGAGTTTTAGCTTGAGCGTTTTTACGGCCAGCGGGGCGGAGCGGGCGAGCGGATACAGCAGCGGAGAGGCGCGCGAGAAAATAGTTTTAGCCGGGCGGATCGCCCGTCTTCTCGAGCGGAGTAGAGTCACTTAAGAGTCACTTGCTCTGCTGCTCCACCTATTGGTCACAATTCGAGTTAGAGTGAAAAGAATATCAATTAAACCTGCTAATAATGCGCTGAAACTGTTTAAAAAAGGTAGGTTCCCAGTTGAAAATGACAACAGAGGTTGTGTTCAGTACTACAGAAATTTCTGTTGTACAACAGGATTTTTCTGTAGTAACTACAGATTCCTGATGGAGCGACAGACTTTTCTGATGTACAACAGACAATTGTTGTTGCTACTACAGAAGTACAGTCTGTCGTATGTCTGTTGTTACAACAGAAAGCTGAAGCTCTACAACAGATTTTTGTAGTACTACAGAAATTCCTGTTGTACAACAGGATTTTTCTGTAGTAACTACAGATTCCTGATGGAGCGACAGACTTTTCTGATGTACAACAGACATTTGTTGTTGCTACTACAGAAGTACAGTCTGTCGTATGTCTGTTGTTACAACAGAAAGCTGAAGCTCTACAACAGATTTTTGTAGTACTAAAGAAAAAATTGTCATCACTACAGGCACCCTGTTGTCCCAACAGAAATGTTCCTGAAGTAACCCGAAAAACTTCTGTAGTGCTACAGAGAGCTGTTGAAATACTACAGAAACCTATTGTGGCAACAGGCCCCCAATTGTCACAACAGAAGTGTTCCTGAAGTAATGCGACCAACTTCTGTTGTACTACAGAAAAATGTTGTTGTACGACAGAAGCCTATCATTGCAACAGGCCCCCAGTTGTCATAACAGAAGTGTTCCTGAAGTAATGGACAAACTTCTGTTGTACTACAGAGAACTGTTCCACAACGGAAACCTATCGCCGCAACATGTACCCAATGATGACAACAGAAGTGCACTGAAATTGTGTGATGCGACAAGCTTCTGTAGTGCCCGGTTGAAAAAGACAAAAGGAATTCCTGTCGCAACTACAGAAATTCTGTTGTACGACAGAAGTTGTTGACATTTCTTAATTGGGAGACATTTCTGACATTACGACAGAAATTCTGATTTCGCAACAGAAGCATTCTGTCGCGACAACAAGAGTTCTGAAGTCGGAACAACAGCTTTATATCCTGACAGCGACTCCGACGTTACGACACCAATTTTGACGTCGCAGCAGAAACATTCGGTCGCGACGGCCAAGAGTTCCGAAGTCGCAACAGAAGCGCTTTCCGTCGCGGTCCTTTAAAATTGTATGTTTTCGCATCGGTGGTGTACACTGTACTTTTCTCTTGCGCGGTATTCAATCGCGCTTCTCTGAAGCCGGCAATGCTGATGGCACCGACACCGGTAATAAAGTCGACGTGGCGAATAGTTATAATTGTGCCGTGACGACGAGGCACCAGCAACGCCCTACCGGCCTCATCAAAATCATACCATCTGCGGGAATGGCTGCGTATCCATTTTTTTTTTGGTAAGTTGTGGCACACAGGCCTGTGGACTTACATGTGCTGTTACACTGACACATTAGTTAATTTCCCAGGAATATTTCACAAGCTTATGCGAAGCGGAAAAGAAGATTTCGGTTGTTCCACAAAGTTGCGTGAAAAGCTGTCTCGCTCGGGTCTCATTAATCTGGTACAGCGCTGCCGTGAGAAGCCAGTATGCTGTCAGAAAGAACTCTCATCCACGAATGTTTATGTAGCTATTTTGCATTGAACACACGAATTATATGCGCGCTCAAAAGTGTAAAGAATGAGAGATGACTGTCGAAACTAGCAGTAATAACCCTAAAAGTCAACGCGTTGTCTATTTCTGAATTTCTTATTTAATATGGATATCGTACATCTAAATCGATGTTCTAGCACTGCACGATGTACCTGTCGATGGTACGAACACTCGTGCTCTTCTAGAGATGCGGCACTTGACGCGGTGGAGTGATAGCGGATCTTGGCTCTCAAAATGCGAATGCAAACAGCAGCGCATCAGCACGTCGTACTGTTCACATGGCCAAAACGTACACTCGAAAAAGCATGTCAGTGGTGGTGCACTCTGCCTCTGGACACGGACGCGTTCGGACGCAAGATGTCGAGCTCTGCAAGGGCGGTTTCAGCGGCCGCGTCTGGCCGTGGTAACAGGTCTTCTGTCGCCCCACCGGGCTATCGGTATCTACTACCGACTTTGCCATCAGGCGAAACTATGAAGGAGTGTCTGTTCTTACATTGTGACGTTGCCGGGAGACCATACCGCCTCGAAGACTTCCGTGACCCGCTGCAAGAACTCGGTGTATTGAAAGACGTGACCGGTATTGGGCCCTTCCAAATGACGCATGTGTGGCTCATCAAGCTACGAACTCCAGAGGTGAAGGAAGTGCTGGTTAGAGCGGGAGGCCTGGAGGTAAAAGGGCGCTTTTGCGCCGTCATTGACCCAGTGCAACAAGACATCACACTCAAAGTACACTGGGTTCCATTCCACGTTACCGGGGAAGCATTGAAGAAGGCTTTCGACCACTATGGCGAAGTGAAAGAAGTAAGACAAGAAGATTGGAAGGTGAGGGGCTTCGAGCAAGCTGAGTCTACCACGCGTATTGTGCGGATGACGCTCCGAGAGAACTTAACACCGGACTCTCTGCCCCATTTGTTCAAGATCTTTGGTGGCTCTGTGCTGGTTGTCGTTCCCGGGAGAGCTCCGATTTGCCTGCGGTGTCGACGCAAAGGACACATTAGAAGAGACTGCAGAGTGCCAAGGTGTTCTGAGTGCCGGGAATTCGGCCATGAAGCACATGATTGCGTACGTACGTATGCAAGAGTTACTGGCAGCACGCAACCCGACGACGAAGGTCTGGAATTGATGGAAGAGGAGGTAACGGAGAAACTGACAGCGTCCTCGGAAACGCCGGTTCAACAGGTGGCAAGTGTCGCAAATAAGGTGGCAACGCCATCCGCGTCGACACAGGACGCCACAGCAGGAAGAAAGCAGAAAGAAAGAAGAAGGAATGAAGAAGAGAAGACGCCGCCTGCGCCCGCAGAAACGGAGCCCGGGTGTGACGCGTTTAACGTGGAGATGGACGCGGAGCCAGAGACGCCATATGAGACGCCGGATGAGTTGGCCACTGAGGAGCCAGCCGTGCCTTCCAAGAGGCACCGAAGCGATGCTCCAGAAGAGGAGACGCCGGCTGACAGTGTTCAGCGCCTGGAGCCGCAGTGGATGGTGGTCCGGTCGACCCGGGCCAAGAAAGGGAAGTCCGCCCCACCGCAACGGTCAGCGTCGCTCACCCGAGAAGGGCAGGCGACGCAGTGACCAACGCGACTGGTGTCGCGGGTGCCCGTGGAAGCTGTCGTGCCGGCAGGGACGCTCAGTTTGTGAGCGTTGCTATTTGCTGGGCGCCTTACTGTTGTTTTGCTCTTTCTCTCTGAAATGGCTATGTCGTTAGCTCCATTGCGCGTGGGAACCCTCAACGTTAGAGGTTTTAGGGCGAGACGGCGGCAGCGTCAGCTCCGACGCGTAATGTTGGAAGAAGATTTAGATATATTGGCGATTCAAGAGACTAAAATAGAGAGTGAGAGTCAGACTGATAGTATGGTTGCACAGTTTAGTGACCGCTATACTGTATGCGTTAGTCATGCTGTTGGCACAACGGCCGGATGCTGCATGTTTATTAAGAAAGGTTTGGGTATAGTTGAGGAAACAGTTCTAAGTTGTCAGAGTGGTCGATTCGTGCTGTGCAATTTTGTATACTGCAACATAAAATACCGAATATTATGTGTGTATGCACCAACGAAAGTGAATGACCGGCTAAGTTTCTTTCAAGAAATATCGCATTATCTGAATACAGACAGATGTTTGATAGTGTTAGGAGATTTCAATTGCGTTTTGAGCTCGGACGATCGTTCGAGTGATGGATACTGGGCTGATAAGAGCGTTGTCTTTCTGAGGGGGGCCATTGGAAGAGCTCTGTTGGAAGACATTGCACATTACGCGAAAGGAGGCAATAATCGGCATTATACTCATTTTCAAGGCAATAGCCATGCAAGGTTAGACAGAGCTTATCTTTCGCAAGAAATCGCCACAATGTGCGATGACTACAAGGTGCTGAACATAACATTTAGCGACCATTGTTTAGTAGCCTTCACGATAGGGAAAAAGATTACCGCAAAACCTGGAATGAAATGGGAAACATGGAAATTAAACGCGAAACTCTTAAAGGACGACCAATTTCTAGAAAGTGTACGCACAGAAATTGCCAAAGCAAATAATGATTGTGAAAAAGGATGGGGTGAGCGATGGGAGCGATTTAAAGAAGTCGTAAAAATGAATGCCATAGAGCGAGCAGTAGAAATACGTTTTAAAGAGCGCCAAGAGGAAAATAACCTTAAAAAAATGCTTCAGGAATTTGTGGATGCCGAAACTGCAGCGCCAGGCACCTTTATGGAAGAAATAAGGGAAACAAAGAATAAAATTGAGGCTATCGACACGGAAAAATACCGTGGCGCACTTATTCGCGCACGAATGGGAAAGATCTTGGCTGATGAAATGCCAACAAAGCGTGCATTGGGAACTGAGAAAAAGTATGCGAGGAGAAACGAAATAGTTGAGATTGAATACAAAGGGAAAATATCTAGAGATGCCGAAGAAATTAATTATGCGTTTACGGAATATTACAGGGAGCTCTTCAAGTGTAGAATACCGAGCAAGGCTGGGTATGAAAGCCATTTTCTAACCACTCTACCTAGGTTAGACGCCGAAGAAACAGATAGATTATCCGAAGATATCACAGCAAAGGAGATCGAAACGGCCATTGAAGACCTTAACCCTGGAAAATCGCCAGGACCTGATGGCCTAACTGCAGTTTTTTACAAAGCCTTTTGCTCGAAGATAGCCATCTTATTAGAGCGTGTTTTTATGGAGGCGTATCAAAAAGGTCGTTTGCCACCGTCCTTTAAAAGGGCGTATACAGTCTTGATACCAAAAAGCGATGACGCAAATAAACTTAACAAAGTAACAGGCTACAGGCCAATTACGCTGACAAACGTAGATTATAAAGTTTTAATGAAGATATTTGCGCGGAGACTACAAGGGGTTATTGGTGCTTTAGTAGGACCGCATCAGACCTGCGGGATAAGAGGGAGGTCTATATTTACTAATATCCATGTGGCTCGCAGCATTCTTGAAACTTGTGATGCAGATTTTAGGAAAGTCGCTATGTTACAAATTGATCTAGAAAAGGCGTTTGACAGAGTATGTCACAATCTCCTGTTTACAATTCTTGGCTATGTCGGTGTTGGATCACGGATAACAGAGGGAGTTAAAATGGCATACAGTAATTGTACAACTAACCTCATTGTCAACCATAAGCTAACTGAAAGGATTGAAGTGCGTTCCTCTGTTCGTCAGGAGTGTCCCCTGTCACCTCTTTTGTTCGCAATATATCTAGAGGCTCTCTGTAAAAGAATTATTGATAGTCCGGATGTGCGAGGATTCAGCCTAGAAGAATGTGAGGTACGTTTATTAGCTTACGCTGATGATGTTGTCGTTTTCTGTGACGATAAGGAGAGTGTTCGAGCTACCATGACAATTATGCGTGAGTTTTGTGACATGACGGACAGCAATATAAACCTGAATAAGTGTGTCGGCTTGTGGCACGGCCGGTGGCAAAAAACGCCGCGTGTTTTTGAAGGTATGCAGTGGAAGCTCACGCCTGGGATTTATCTTGGTGTACCATTAGGCACACATCGAGACACTAAAGACTTATGGAATGGCAAAGTGCAGGAATTAAAAGCTCAAACTGATAAGTGGGCTGGACCTGACCTCTCTATATTTGCACGTGCGGCTATCTGCAGAATCTTCTTGGTGAGCAAACTGTGGTATCTCATGCAAGTCCTGAGTTGTTCCCGATTCAACCTCAAGAAATTCCATAGAGTATTTGCTGTTTTTGTGTGGCAGTCTGAATATGAAAGAACAAGCAGGAACAACTTGTTTCGCAAGTTGGGTCAGGGTGGCTTGTCATTACCAAATTTATACTTAAAGCAACTGATTTCTAGATTTTTGTTCTTACGAGACACGACAAATCCTTTCTTACGAACAGTTATTCAAGTCCGATTGAGCAATGCCTTACCTAGCTTTGTTGTCTCGATGAGGGAGGGTGGGTGTTACGCAATGAGTAAATTTTTACGTGAGGTGGTCGTAGCATTTAGACTTTTACATCACCACTTTTCCATAGAATATTTGGCTGCAGTCAGTCGTAAGCGGATAAGCTCGGATTTAATGGATGTTCCCAGAACCATTATATCGATTAATGTACCGCGAAGGACAAGGGAACGATGTCCTAAAACGTGTGAAGCGAATGATTGTACCAGGGGGAGTGAAAACATTCTTTTTTAAACTACATACCAATACCTTGCCTGTTAAAACATGGCTAGAAGAAAGAGGGGACTATTTACCATGGGGGACTAACTGTTTGATTTGCAAGAAACCAGAAACTATAGAACACGTTTTTCTGGACTGTTGGAGTGCGGTCTTCTTTTGGGATATTATGCAAAGAACTATTAAAAAAGAATTGCCGTTAACAGCTCATGGTATCCGTTACCTATCCACAGAGCAAGACAGTATACCTTATGACACGTTCTTTCTTCTCGGCCTTCACAGTATCTGGAGAAACCGCATGGCTGTAAGGAATTGCGATATAAATGTGAGAACAGTAAACTCATATTTTGCTGAGAATATCAGTAAACTGCGGGAAGTTTTTCAGAAGTTAGCGTATGACGATGATCTGTTGTCATTGATGGATGCCCTAGCCAAAATGAAAGTTTTGTAATCTAAACCGCAAGCTTCAAGCGCAGCGGTGGGAAAGTGAATATTGTCAAATGGTGGGAGCAATATGTATTGATGTATTTGTTGATTGTCTGGAAATAAAGAAAAAAAAAAATGTCAGTGGTGGTGCAGTGGTAAGATGCCGGACTCAGAATCGTGAGGTCGCATGTTCGAATCCTAGGCAAAGACGTTTTTTCTTTAATTTTTTTTTACTTTTATGTTTTTCTTTTTTGTACTAACAAATTTACATAACCTTACGGACGTCTCTGTCAATTTTTAATTAAATATTGATCAAGAACTACAGAACTTTCTACTACAGGACGTCACACTACAGACAACAGAACTACAGGCAACAGAACTACAGGCAACAGAACTACAGGCAACAGAACTACAGACAACAGAACTACAGAAACAACGTCCCAAAATACGACAGACTGTTAAAATTTCCTGTTGTGTTTTTCAACTGGGTTATGTGTTTTTAGTTAGTTATTTGGTTAAACTTCTAAACGGGCCTGAGCAGCGGTCGCCGTCGACAACGCAGAAGCGCCGGCGCTTGTGTTGACGGCTGCCATCTTGAATACCCATACACGCCCGCGCGCTTTTACGCACGCTCGCGCGCTGCCTATCGCTCCGCTGGAGAGGGCTTCCCAGCGGGCGTAAGCTGCGCTCCGTAAAAACGCTGGCCGGCCCAGCGACGTGCGCATGCGCAGTGGCGTCTGCGCTCGTCCGCTCCGCTCCGCTGGCCGTAAAAACGCTCAAGCTAAAACTCTCTATTAGACGCATTATATACAGTTAACTTATACAGTTACATACATAGACTCATTGGAGACTTATACGTATACTTAAATATCTTGTTGCGAAGTTTTGTGTATACATGCAGTGAACTTTGTTTCCAGTGACACTTTTTTGTCCTTTATCAAGCCGTATTTTCGCATTTGCATATCCCATTGCATCTTTGCATTTCTAATGTACGAGGGCGAGTCAAATGAAAGTGAGCCTACCCTAACCGCGCAATAATGGTTTGGTTCATTATCTGCGAGGCATGCGCGTAGGAGAACGGCATGTCTCATTTACAAAAGTGACACGCAGGTGTGAAGATAAATGTTCTTTAATGCTCTCATACACTGGGTTGAATATGGTTGCGTCACATAATGGACACTTCAAAAGTTGAACAACTCGGTGTCGCTAAGTTTTTGACAGCTGAAGGTGTTTCCAAAACATAAATTAATCACCATATGACTGCCGTGTACGTTGAACACTGCATTTCATTGACCACTGTGAATCGTTGGAGCAAACGGTTCAAAGGACGTTGCAAAGACATTCCAAGACCGGGCCAAAACCATCGTGCAATCACCCCCCACACAATTTCAAAGGTTCATGAGCTGCTGAAACAAGAACGGAGGATAAGCATCGATGAACTGGCAGACCGTCTGAACATCAGTCACGGTTCGGTTCACGCCATAATTCATGAGCTTCTCGGTTATCGGCTCTTTGGTGCGCAATGGATCCCCAAGATTTTTATCCATCGCGAGAAGACGAAGAAATTTCGCGCTGCCTTGACTCATCTGATCGGGTATCACAATGAGCATGGCGACTTCTTGTTTGCCACTGTGATCGGGGACGAACCTTGGTGCCACTACTACGAGCCTGAAACACGACGGCAAAGCTTACAGCGGAAACATTCGAATTTACCACGCCCAAAGAACGTAAAGGCCATCATTTCCGCTGGAAAGGTGTTGTTGACTTTTTTTTTTCGATCGACAGGGTCCATTACTGATAGAATTTGCTAAATCTTGAGAGGCTATCAATTGTTTCCGATATTGTGAAACGCCAGAACGGCAGCGTGTCGAAATCAAGAACGAACAACGTGGAAAATTGACGAATGGGGTCATCTTGCTCCACGACAATGCCTGTCCCCACGTCGCTTATGTGGTTAATACAAAACTGGCAAAGTTCAAGTGGGAAACGCTCCAACATCCGCCATACAGCTCAGACCTGTCACCTTGCGACTTCTACATTTTGGGGCAACCGAAAAAACAGCTCAAGGGAACCAGATACAGACTTTTTGAAGCAGCAACCCAAGGAGTTTTATAAGACGGGAATCACGCAACTCGTTAGTCAATAGGACAAATGTCTAAATTCTCATGAAGACTACTTTTAAATAAAGTACCCCGTTGTTGGCTCATTCATTTGACTTGCCCTCATATATCTTGCAGAACTCCTGCTTTTTATACGTGCTCTCTGTCGCGACTATAACTTCGGTGCAATTACTCACGATACACGACAAGGGACAGCTACTCCTGCGTAATACAATGGAACAAACGACAGCGTCATTGAGATTTTTCATTGGCCATTGCATATATACAAGAATGTAAGCACGGTTCTTGAATGACAAAGTTTCATTAAGATATTTGTCCTTAACTTGTTCAGTTCATTGCCTTTTAATTTTTCTTATCAGCGGCATGCACTGCTTTCCTGGTTTCGAACTGATATAGTTCTAAAGTTCGTGTGATATTTTCTTTATTTAATAAATAGACAAAAAAACATGGAAGCATTGACGTCAGTTATGTTGGGCACAATTTTTGGCACATACGAGTATAATATTTTATGAAAAAAAATACATATTTTACTTGTATTTACAGAGCGTAGCTTTCAAGAATTCGTTTGCAGCATCTTTGGCAATGACAATGCAGTTATTATTCATGTATTTGATCCCTCGATAAATTGTTTAAGAGGAAGCTTTAGCTCGGGCCCAATCCGACGCGGCCTATTCAAATACTTGTAAAACGCAGAAACACTTTTCTGAGATAATCCTGCTAATCGCTTTTATTGAAATTGGTTGCATTTGAGAGAGAAAGTTAAATCCTAGTGTATGTTGGAAACAGAACTTCGATTTAGGGCCTGAATTTTGTTTAAAATATTTTGGAAAATTCGAAAGTTTGAAAAAATAGAAGCACGGCGTTTACAAACTAATAGCTATGCATGAAGAACAGATATTGTGGTTCTGTAAACGGCATTTATTATAACAGTCAAAGCGGTCAAGTTTGCTGTGTCAATTTGGATCTTACGTTAATTGGTTACGTTGTGTACAAGGGTTCTGCAAAAGCCGTATTTCCGCAATACTAAATTTTTTGGAGATTCATGTGTAATATGTTTATTTTGTCCGCTGTAGATGTACTATTAGATGCAATTCACAGAATTGTGATATCATTTTTCATTGTTGAGTCACGGAGTTTTAAACTTGATAGTTTCGTTTGCCGAAAATTTTCAATTTTGGCCAATTTTTAATAAATAATTGACCTCCTAAATGAAAAATTCGTAGCCAGTAGTCACTAGAATTAAACTTTTTCTTTTAAATGCCACAAACCTCCTCAAATTTGCTGAAGTGGTTGCAGGAAAAAACGTGCAGCTATATATATATATATATATATATATATATATATATATATATATATATATATATATATATATATACATATATACATATATATATATATATATATATATATATATATATATATATATATATATATATATATATATATATATATATATATATATATATATATATATATATATATATATATATATATATATATATATATATATATATATATATATATATTGGGCCAGTGTCGTAGCGCCCCCCGAACAAAATTTCTGGCTACGCCACTGTCTGTGACGACCGAAAACGTGCGGCCGTACAAATATGGCCGGAACTTCGCAACAGCCCAAACTAAAGTCAAGCACTCCCGCTCGGCGACAGAGTAATTTCTCTCGGTAGGTGACAGCAGGCGGCTGGCGTAAGCTATCACGCACTCGGTACCATTCCGTTAGGCGAGAACAGCGTCGATGCCATGGCCGCTTGCGTCAGTGTGGACTTCGGTCGGTGCAGATGGACCAATGTGGGCAAGTATGTGAGGGCTGGTCAGAAACCCGATGAGAGCGGCGAACGCGTGAGCCTGCTCCGGGACCCATGTGAATGGCGTGTTCTTCTTTAGAAGATCTGTCAAAGGTAGAGCAACGTCGGCGAAGGTTTTGACGAAACGGCGCGAGTAAGAACACAGGCCGACGAAGCAGCGCACGTCAGAAGCAGAACGTGGCACAGGGAAACTGCGTACGGCGCGAACTTTTTCCGGATCTGGTTGGACACCGGATGCGTCAACGAGATGTCCCAACACGGTAATCTCACGGCGCCCGAATCGACACTTCGTGGAGCTCATTTGAAGACCGGCTCGGAAGGCCGCAAGAATTTCAGCGAGTCGGCTTTAGTTAGCGTTTCTTGCAGTGCTATGATGTCCGGTATTTCCGGCTTGTCTAAGTTTTGGATGTGGAGTTGTAGGTTCTCCCGCTTTGGGCGGAAGCCCCTGAAGTTCCACTGCCATATTTTGATTTCCTTAAGGTTTCCCTCCATATTTGTTTGATCTTTGTACCTGAGTGTTGATGAGACCGGATTTGGATAGTGAGATCGCTGCAAGTTGCTCAGCATGATCTGCGAGTTGAGTTTGTATCGTGGCTACGGTAGCCTCTGTTTGGCTTAGTCTGGTCTCGAGGGCGTCCATGCGCCCGTTTAGCTGCGTAGCTAATGCACCAATTTGTTCCTTCATGTCTGCCCTGATTCTGTCTTCGGTTGCTGCCATCTTCTCCTCCATGCGATCAAGTCGGGTGTTCATGCCTTGGATTAGGTGAATTGCATCGTTTAGGGTGGGGCTTTCCACGTCTTTGACCATTTCGATCGTTTTCTTTTTAGCCGGGGGGCTTCTTTGTGGTGACGAGGCACGCGAGGATGCCGCGGAGGGGGGTACTGAGCTGTTGGGTATCGTAGAAGGGGTGCGTTGTTTTGAGCTTTGTGTTTCCTTCTGGGGGGAGTTTCTACCCTGTAGGTTTACAATGATTTCCTTAAGCTCTTTGATTGTTTCATTTTGTCTTTCAATCATAGCCCTGAGCTCTGCGTTGCTATCTCTCTCTAGGGAGGTCTGCGGTTTCCAGCTCACCTGTTTTGGGCGTCCTTGACTGTCGGCTTTCGGGAGGGGAGGGAAGGAGGTGGAGCGGCTCCGGCTTCTCCAGCTTCTTTGGCTGGAGTTGGACCTTTCCCGGCTCCTGGAATAGTGTCTTCCGCTGTCTTGTTGTCCGCGTTGCCATTGGCTTTCGGTGGGTTTTCTTCCCCTGTAGTGGGGTCTTTCGAAGCGGGACTTGCAGCTTCTGGTGCCCGTAAAATGATCTCCGTTGCACAGGATGCATTTTGGGGTGCAGTCCGGTTTCTCCTTGGCGGGGTGTTGCGTCCCGCAGCGGTTGCATAGGTTGGTCCTTTCCCTCGGGCAGACGTCGGCTCTGTGTCCGGCCGGTCGGCAGTTAAAGCAGGCTTCCGTTTTGGCACGGAAGGGGTAGCACGAGTATAGTCCTCCGAACAAACGGATTTGGCTGGGTACCTTTTGGATTCCAGTAAAGGTTATTAGTACCGATGAGGTCTTGCCTAGCCTTCTTGCGTCTGCAATTTGGCACCCTTTGTTGAGGTCCTGGATGTCTTCGAGGATTTCCTCGTGTGTTTGGTCTTCGAGCACGTTGTAGGCGATTCCCTTAATGGCTTCGTCCGGGGCCGCAATGCAAGCATTGACAGGGTATATCTGGTCGATTATTCTGAGGTTTTGTAGACTGACATATTTCTTGACTCTCTCCGCCGATGGAGAGCTCACGGTGAAAGAATTATTGGTTGGGTTGACACGCACTTGATCTTGCTTTCGAGCTGTAGCGATGTCCGTGTCGGACCCCTGGCATACCGTTTGCAGGAGGGTGGTGGCGGTGTGGAAACGGAGATCGAGGCCTCCTTTCGTTCTGAAAACCACTTTATAATCCGTGGCCGGGAGGCGAGGAAGCGGTCTCCTTCTTCTGATTGTTGGTCGGCCAGCGGCCGATTTCTCTTTCTCGGGAGCGCAGAACCCGCGTGCGGCCGTCTTGGTCCACAGAAACCTGACCGCTGTCGAACACGAAATTGACACGAAGGACGCGGACTGCCTCCTCGTGGAACAGAAAAGAGGACAAGCGAGCCTATTTATTCTCAACATATATAGCGCCCCCAGATCGAACCACCCCCCGATAGTAGAGGCAGTTAACAAAACACTCAGGCTCTGTGGACACAAGCCGCTATTAATAGTAGGCGACTTTAACTCCAGGAACACGGCCTGGGGCTACAAAATAAACAACAAGGACACCGCCATATGGAATCACATACAAGACGAAGGCCTAACATTACTGAATGATCCGCTACAACCCACGCGAATAGTAAACAGTGTGCAGATGAACACCAGCCCCGACCTCACGCTCAGTAAGAACGTGGGAGAAGGGAAATGGAGGAACACCGCCTGTAGCCTAGGCAGCGATCATTATGTAATCGAAACCACGATCCCGGCCACATCGCTAAAGAAGAAAGGGCGGAAAGAGATCACGATCACCGACTGGGACAAATTTAGACTCATCAGAGCACGAGACGAACCCACCACCATAGATGACCTCGACAAATGGGTTGAACAGCTAGGCAAGGACGTCAAAACCGCGACCAAAAGCATACCAGTCACAGCAGAAACACACGCAATAGACAACAGACTACTACACATGTGGCAAGCACAAGAAAGCCTTCAAAGGAGATGGCTCAAACAAAAACAGAACAGAAGACTCAAGCTCAAAATTACTCGCCTAGTTAAAGAAACAGAATACCAAGCACAAGAGCTGGTCAAACAACAATGGGGTCAAACATGCGACCAGATGAATGGAAAACTGGGCCTAAAAGACACGTGGCACCTACTCAGGTACCTCCTAGACCCTGAAAATTGTAAGACGGCACATAACAAGAACATCAGCCGCATTATACACGAACACCCCCTTCAAGACGACGAACTCCTCGACGAACTCAGGAGCAAATATGTAGATACCTCCGACAAGGAAACGCTTCCCGAATACAAAGGACCTCCGAATCCAGGAATGGACGGGGAAATAACGACGGCGGAGGTGAGGGCGGCGCTACACTAACTCCGCACATCCTCTGCCCCGGGAGCGGACGGAATCACAAACCGAACCTTGAGAAACCTGGATGAGGAATCAATCAAAGCTATCACAAAACTCTTCAACCAATGCTGGGAAAAGGGCAAGCTGCCGGCAGCGTGGAAACACGCAAAGATAACCTTCTTACCGAAACCAGGGAAGAGCCTACAAATACAAAATTTGAGACCTATCTCCCTCACGTCATGCCTGGGCAAATTGCTAGAACACGTGATTCTAGGTCGCCTGCAAGAACACATGGACAAGCACGAACTCTTCCCCAGCGCAATGTTGGGCTTTAGACAACACCTCTCCACACAAGGCCTCATGCTTAGACTATCGGAGGAGGTCATTAACTCTATTCATAGCAAACGAACCAAAGCAATCCTAGCTCTGGATTCAACCAAAGCATTCGACAAAATCAAGCACGAGGCTATCATGGAAGCCCTTTCAAATCTAGGAGTAGGCGAGCGAGCCCACACCTACGTCAAAGCCTTCCTATCCGCTATAACGGCGGAAATACACTTCGGGTCACTCACATCCGACCCTTTCACACTGGGAAGCAGAGGAAAGCCGCAAGGATCGGTACTCTCACCCCTCCTTTTCAATGTCGCGCTCATATCTATGGCGCAGCTGCTCGAAGGAATACCAAACCTATCGCATTCCCTATACGCAGACGACATTACACTCTGGATAACCAAAGGGAACGACGGAGAGATCGAGCACCTACTGCAAACTGGAGCAAACGTAGTCTCGGAACACGCCAGAAAGATAGGATTATTGTGCTCCCCGCAAAAATCTGAACTTCTCGTCATGAGATACAATCCACGAGGCCATACAAAAACCTCAGTCCCTATAGAAGTATACGGGGACGGCACCCTAGTTCCCGAGGTCCAAACGATCCGGATACTAGGTATGCACCTTCAAAGCAACGGCAAAAACACAGTGACTATCAACAAACTTACGGCATGCGTGAACCAAACCAACCGTTTGATCCGACGCATCGCCAACAAACACTTTGGGATGAAGGAAGTGGATCTTAGGCGTCTAATCCAGGCTTTCGTGCTCAGCCGTTTCGTGTACTCCCTCCCATATCTCAACCTGTATAAAGCGGAGAATGAAAAGGTAAACTGCCTCATAAGACAAACCTACAAGGCGGCGCTCCACCTGCCGAGATACACATCCACCGAGAGACTCCTGAAAATGGGCGTCCACAACACACTGGACGAACTAGTTGAAGCACACAGAACAGCCCAATACGAAAGATTAACCAAGACACCTGCGGGAAGACACATCCTAAGGACATTAAGCATCCCGTACGAGAGCACTCAAACAAACGTCGGGCCCATACCCAGAGACATCTTCAATCGCCCCAGGGCTGACCCAATCCCAAAGAACATGCACCCGGAGTATCACAGCAAACGGAGACAGGCCCGGGCCAAAGCACTCCAGAAACACTACGCAAACCACGACGAGGCGGTCTACGTAGACGTAGCCGAACTCAGAGAGCGCGACGCTTTCTCCGCAGGGGTAGTAGGAAACGACCTCAAACCAATCACCGCGGTCACCATTTTTGGAAGGCACGCGGAAGAAGCGGAAGAAGCCACGATAGCAATAGCTATCACAAATACCGCAGCCAAAATAATTTTCTGCGACTCCAAGACGGCAGTGCGTAATTTTGCCAAAGGCAGAACCCACGAACCGGCGCTACAAATTCTGAAGAAAGTACATTTCACGCCCCGCCAGATCAAAATCATCTGGATCCCTGCGCACTCGTCCCATCCCGGGAACGAAGCGGCTCACAATTTCGCCCGAGGACTCGTCAACCGGGCAGTGAGCCATCCGATCCTGCGAGGAGCAAAAGAGCGCATGATAACCTACCACGAAATTACGCAATACTATAAAAACGAAAGACTCGAATACCCACCCCCTGACGATTCCTTAACCAAAAACCAGCAGGCGACGTGGAGGCAACTACAAACACACACCTTCCCCAACCCGTACAAACTATCCATAGTCTACCCAGGGACACACTCCCCTGAATGTACGCTATGCGAGGCCGACAAAGCCGATTTAGCACACATCTTGCACGGATGTCCTGAGCTCAAACCTAAAGCCGAATGGCAGCTATCCAACCGAGAGCAGTGGGAGGCTGCGGTGACCAGCTCAGAACCTGCGGTTCAACTGCAGGCCGTGACCTGGGCTTTAGAAGTCGCCGTAAGACACGGTCTGACGGCCACCTCACGAAGCCATCATGACTTCCCACATCTAATCTCATAAATCATTTTCTGTCGACGAATTAAAGTTTTTACCACCACCAACAGCGAGTCGGGTGGCTGCCGAACGTGGGAGAAAAAAACAATAACGTCATTAAGAAAACAAAGACAGGTGGTCCATTTGTAGCCACGCAGAAGAGAGTCCATCATACGTTCAAATGTTGCAGGAGCACTGCATAGGCCAAAGGGCATGACTTTGAACTGATATAAGTCATCCGGCGTGGTGAAGGCCGTCTTCTCGCGGTCCACTTCATAAATTGAAATCTGCCAGTAGCCGGATCAAAGATCGAAGGACGAGAAGTATTTAACTCCGTGTAAGCAGTCCAAGGCGTCATCGATGCGTGGCAGTGGGCATGGGTGAGCCGACGATGATGGCTCTGTCTGGTGTGCGCAAGGGAGAAAAGCGAGGAAAAGCCTTCCGTCGCGCGCGATACATCAGTGGGAGTGGAGGGAGGTGGTACTGTGATCTGTGAATACGTGGTTGCGCAACATGTGGATTTGCCTTGTTTTCCGCATTATATACAGTGACATTTGCTAATATACGTCGATTTATTGGAGACATACACACAATCCAGTATCTTGTTTCGATGTATTGTGCATACATGCAGTGAACTTTCCAGTAACACTCTTCTGCCCTTTATCAAGCTGTATCTTCGCATCTGTATATTCCATTGTATCTTCGCATTTCTACTGTATATGTTGCAGAACTCCTGCATTTTTATGTTCTCCCTGTCGCGACTATAAATGCAGTCCAATTACTCACAATACACGATTGCGGTGACAGCAGCTGCTCCTGCGTAATACACTGGAACGAAGGAAAGCGTAATTGAGATTTTTCATTGGCCGCTGCATATGTACAAAAATATAAACAAGGTTCTTGAGTGACAAAGTTTCATTTAAATATTTGTCCTCAACTTGTTCATTTCATGGCCTTTACATTTTTCATATCAGCGGAATGCACTGCTTTGTTGGTTTCAAACTGATATAATTCTAAAGTTCGTGTGTTTTTTCTTCACTTATTAAATAGACAGAAAACATGGAAGCATTGATATCAGTTATTTCGGGCGCACTTTTTGAGGCATACGCGTATATTCTTTTATGAAAAAATACATAATTTACTTGTCGTGACAGTGCGCAGCGTTCAAGGATTCGTTTGCAGCATCTTTGGCAAGGGCAATGCAGTTATTATTAATGTATTTGATCCCTCGACAATTTCTATAAGGAGGAGGCCCGTTCAACAGAGACTTTGAGCCCTGGATGCCCTAACAGTTCAGCTACCACGGCGGCCATCTTCTCTCCCACTTCCTTATGAGGCTGTTTACAGCAGTTAGTTTGCGCTACGCAATAGAGATGGCACTACCGGCTCCGACGCCATACGACGCCTTCCAAACTGCAGTCGGGAGTCCACTGGCTCCTGAGTGCAGCCCAATGCCTGATTCGCCGCAATAGGGGAATGAGCTTCCGCTTACTCTATTAACTCCGTAAGATAACATATTGCGCATACGAAGCTGAGCGTGGCGTGGGACACCTGAAAAAGTTTCCTCTGACATTGTACATGGGATATCGGCCCGCCCTGCAGTATCAAAAAGGGGTAAACGCAGGTTTGCTTGTTCTGCGGGCAGTACACGCCTTTTAGCAAATAAATAAATAAATTTTCGCCTAGCAGCACTAGTTATAGGTTGTAGCGATAGGCTTAAACAGGTCGGCGCTATATCGAAACGGGGAAACCAGCACTTCTCCTCTTCTCTTGCCCCAGCAAACCAGCACCATGCCCACTGCCCAGTGCCTTCAGTACAATCACTCCCCGCCGAAAGAGTAGCCATCCTGGCGACCTAAGGACAGGAGAACACGGGGGGGTCATGGCACTGCTTGAGCCGGGAGACGTGGACAATTTCCTGGCCCCGACGACGCTGGTCGGAAGGTGTTTCGATTGGCTCGATGAGGTAGTTGACCGCGGATGTTTGTTTCAGTACCCGATAAGGACCGTGGTACTTGGAGAGCAGCTTGGAGGAAAGGCCTGGAGGAGTAGAGGGCACCCACAACCAGACCAGCGAGCCAGGCGCAAAGCACGTAGCCGTAGTGGATGAATTGTGGCGAAGCTTTTGGTGCCACTAGTCCTGGGATGTGAACGAACGAGCGAGCTGGCGACATTATTCGGCGTAAGCAGCCGCTTTAGAAACAGTCGTCCACTCCGAAGCGTCTGGCCGGTAAGGTAGAATTGTGTTCATAGTGCGTGAAGGTTCGTGTCCGTAAAGAAGAAAGAAAGGGGAGACCCCAGTGGTGCTTTGTGTGGCGGTATTGTAAGCGTAGGTGATGACAAGTAGAATGCGATCCCAATTCGAGTGGCTAGATGAAGCATACATGGCCAACATGTCGCCAAGGGTGCGGTTGAAACGTTCTGTCATCCCATTAGTTTGCGGATGATATGCCGTGGCAGTGCGGTGAATGATGCGACACTCCTTTAGCAATGCTGAAAGGACGTCAGAGAGGAAAACGCGACCGCGGTCGCTCAGTAATTCTCGAGGTGCTCCATGGCGTAAAATCAGGTTTTGAAGGATAAAACTGGCGACGTCTTTTGCTTTGGCAGATGCTAGGGCTCAATTTTCAGCGTGCCGCGTGAGGTGGTCAATAGCAACAATAACCCAGCGGTTGGCGCTTGGAGTGTTGGGAAGCCAATGCCGACGCAGTCGAACGAGCGCGCGGGGCATGGTATAAAGGTTGCAAGGGGCCGGTGGCATGTTGAGGTGGCGTGTTGCGTCGTTGGCATATGTGGCATGACCGGAAATACTGGCGAACGAAACGGTACATACCGCGCCAGTACCGAAGCTGGAGGCGAGAGTATGTCTGTAATACACCAGCGCAGCCGCATTGTGGATCGTCGTGGAAGGTGGCGCAGATGTCGGAGCGGAGGTGTCGATGTATAACAAGTAACCACTTGCGGCCGCTCGGATTGTAGTTGTGGCAGTACAGCAAGTTATCCCGAATGATGAAGTGCGCGGCTTGACGACGAAGCGTCCGAGAGATCGGTGCTGGCGACTGGCTAGACAGGATGGGTCTTTGCGCTGCTCTGATGGCATGTCGGAAATGTTAAGGGCGAAGGCACCGCAGGTGGAAACAGACGAGTGGAGAGGACCAGAGGGCAGGGGTGACCTGGATAGAGCGTCTGCGTCTGAATGCTTTCGGCCTGAGCGATAAACAACGTGGATGTCGTACTTTTGTAGGCGCAATGCCCAACGGGCAAGCCGACCAGTTGGATCTTTTAGTGAAAATAACCAGCTTAGGGCACGATGATCGGTCAAGATGTCAAATGGACGCCCGTACACATAAGGGCGAAATTTTCCGATAGCCCAAATGATGGCCAGACATTCCTTCTCAGTAACCGAGTAGTTCCTCGGCCTTGGTAAGGGTGCGGCTGGCATACGCGACGAAGTACTCTCCGAAGCCATCCTTGCGTTGTGCAAGAACAGCGTTGAGCCCGACACCACTATAGTCCGTATGGATTTCAGTTGGAGCAAAGGGATCGAAGTGTCCCAGTGCTGGAGGAGAGGTGAGAACGCGTCGCAGTTCTTGGAATGCGTCGTCGCACGCCGAGGACCAGGCTGATAGGTCAGAACTGCCGGTGAGAAGCTGCGTCAAGGGGGCAATGATAGAGGCAAAGTTACGGATGAAGCGTCGGAAGTATGAGCACAGGCCAATGAAGCTACGAAGCTGCTTCATGGTGGTTGGTTTAGGGAACTCGGATACGGCGCTAAGTTTTGTGGGGTCCGGGAGGATACCGTCTTTTGAAACTACATGGCCGTGAATAGTAAGCGTGCGAGCGCCGAAGTGGCATTTCTTCAAATTTAGTTGCAGTCCTGCAGTGGAGAGGCACGCAAGCACTTGCTCGAGGCGGCTGAGGTGCGACGCAAAGTCGGTGGAAAAAACCACAATGTCATGCAAATAACAGAGGCACGTTTTCCACTTCAGTCCTCGAAGAATGGTGTCCATCATTCGCTCAAAAGTGGCAGGCGCGTTGCAGAGGCCGAACGGCAGGACGGTAAATTCATATAGCCCATCAGGCGTTACGAAGGCTGTCTTTTGGCGATTGGCCTCTGCCATTGGCACTTGCCAGTGCCCGGAGCGCAGATCCAGCGAGGAAAAGAATTCCGCTCCCTGCAGACAGTCCAAGGCATCGTCGGTGCGCGGCAGAGGATATACATCTTTGCGCGTTATTCGGTTAAGGCGGCGATAGTCGACGCAGAACCGAATGGAGCCATCTTTTTTTTTTTACGAGGACAACTGGAGATGCCCAGGGACTGTTGGAGGGCTGGATGACGCCACGCTCCAGCATGTCGTCAACGTGCTGGTCGATGATACGGCGTTCAGCCGCCGACACACGATACGGACGCTGGCGCAATGGTGTTTGTTGACCGGTGTCGACACGGTGAACGACTGCGGACGCTCAGCCCAAGGATGGTTGGTCAATGTCAAATGAGGAGCGAAAACGTTGGAGGAGCTTGATGATTTCGGTGTGCTGCTCAGGTGTGGGTTCTGTGTTAACGGCACGAGCGAAGAGGTCTACAGGGGCATCAGTCGCGGCGCGAGGAGTGACGAAACAAATCGGAAGTGATGCCGTATCACCAAACATGGTGGCCGGGAGAACGCTATCGAAAGCTTCAGCGGTACCCAGGCACTCGCCGCGGAGTAGGGATGATGGGCAGGCGGACGGATTGCACTCGTAAAGGGTAGCAGAACCGTCGCAAAAAGTGACGACAGCAAAACGGAAGCAGAAAGTTCCGGCGGCGCGCACAAGTGGCCGAGAGTGTAAACAGAACAGACGAGTTCGCAGCAGAGTTACACGACACAGGAACCAGAGCGGCGGAGAAAGGTACGATATCGATGTCAGAGGAGGCAACAACTTTAGGAGAAGAATGGTCGTCAGGGCCGAAGCACGGCACTGATAACGTAAGTTGGGCACGAGCGCAGTCGATAAGAGCTTGATTGACAGATAGGAAATTCCATCGAAGAATAACGTCGTGTGAGGAACGAGATAGGACGACAAATTCTATAACATACATAACGCTTTGAATGACGACCCGGGCTGTGCACGACGCTGAAGGCTGAATGTGATGCGAGGTTGCCGTAAGCAGAGAAAGAGAGGTAAGGGGAATGGTCACTTTGTTCAAAGTGCGGCAAAGCTTCTCACTAATAATAGAAACGGCGGCTCCGGTGTCGATGAGTGCGTGTGCGGCGACGCCGTCTACGTACGGTTCAATTTCGTTCGCCGGGGCAGAATGAGGCCTTCAAAAGTCCGACGTGAACGCAGTTCTTGCTCTGGAACTGCGACTGTTAGTTTTCCTCTCGGGCTAGGCTGGGTCGGCGAACCATCGGGGAAATGGATCGGCGACGTGGGGAAGGCGACCGGCGTGAATCGAAAGGGAGGCGACTGCAAGATGAGTCCGGAAGAATGTTAGATGGGTCCTGACGCGGAAGTCGAGCAGGCCTGTAGCTTGAGGCGCCCCCACTGTCAGGTAAACGGGGGCTGCGACGGCGGCAGAATCGTGCTACGTGGCCCGGAAAATGGCAGGAATAACATATTGGCCGGTTATCAGGTGTACGCCACGGGTTGACGACAGGGGTTCCAGCGGCCGAGTAAGGGACGACAATCGGGCGTGAAGGTGGCGGCGGCACATGGAAGGTGCCAGTTTCCCGATAGCCATCTGGGGCCGTAGGAGCGTAAGGTCGGGCGACAACGTTAGCGTAAGTTAGCGGTCCAGCAGCAGGCTGCGAAGGAGGGGCAGATGGCAGCGCCGCGACAACTTGCGCCTGAATGACGTGGTGAAGCGAAGGGCCAAGGTTGTTGACGTCTCGGGTGTGCTGTTCGCCACCCGGCTTCCTGGCGGTGTTAGATAGGGCGCCGTTTCCTGAGGCTGCTTTGAGTTCCCCAGACCACTTCGAATCGCAGCACAGCTAATTGCAGAAGCAGGGGTGCCACATTCCTGAGGCAGGACACTTGCAAACAAGTTCGTACGCCGCCGGGATTAGAAGGGGCCCTCGGACAATAGAGCCCAATCGTCACCCCTCTTCGCCTTTGAAGAAGGCATTTGCCACCACTGCGGAGCCGTACCACCGGGAGCAGGTGGGCCTTCGTACAATGGAGCATGAGCGCCCCCCCCCCTTCTCCACCTTAGAAGAAGTGCATTGCAAGTCAGCGAGGCAAGACCGCAGAGAGCCGCCGGGTGTGACACCGCGACACGGGCGCCAACGATCGGCCGAAAATGGCGTCATCTGAGCGGACTCTCCCATTGGTCAAACATGACGCGACTTCCAGTGCTCGAAGGGTTTATAAGAAGCATTCCAGAGAGACCAGAGCATTCCCTGATTCCCTTGATTCACGTACCTCTCTCGAACTTCTTGCCGCGGGCCGCAGCGTCCGAGTTGCTGCCGGCCCGTAATGACTGTACGACTGTTACTTAAGTCTCACCTCTCTGTATATAATGTAAAATAACCCTCCCAAGTTTGGTTTTCATCCCGAAGTCCGTCCTTCAACCCCTACAGCGGATGAAGTGCTTTATCTCCGGCATTAAAGCAGAGATGTCGGCAGCGTCGCGGCCGAAATCCAACGGAGATAGATCTGCGGTGTCCTGCTGAGCAGCGCGTGTTGATGCACGCTGCTTGCGCAGCTCGTCGTACTGCTGACAAAGCTGTATGACCTCGGCAATCGTCCACGGACTCTTCGCGACGAGCATCTGGAAGGCATGGTCATCGATGCCTTTCATGACGTGCTTGATCTTGTCAGCTTCGTCCATCGATGAGTTGACGCGCTTGCAGAGCGAGAGCACGACTTCACTATAACTCGTGAAGGTCTCGTCCTGGCGTTGAGCTCGGCCACGCAAGCGCTGCTCAGCGCGAAGCCGGCGAACGGCGGGACGGCCGAAGACCTCAGCCAAAGTTGTCGTGAAAGCCGACCAGGTGGTAAAATCGGCTTCATGATTGCGGAACCGTAGGTTTGCCACGTCAGTCAAGTAAAAGATGACATTTGTAAGCTTGGCGCGGTCGTCCCACTTATTACAGGCGCTCATATTCGGCCTATAATATTCACGGTCATATTCGGCGAGCCAGTCTTCCACGTCGTGGTCGTCTGTGCCACTAAATATAGCCGGATCGCGCTGCCGAATGACGCCAGAGCAGACGATGGCCGGGGGCACGGGAGCAGCAGCCTGGAACGGTCCCGGTTCATCCATTGCAACAGCTGGCGGCAGCGTTCGACTGCGCAGTTCCAGGATGTCGAAGAGAAACCCAGCAGCTCCACCAAATGCAACAGGGGTGTTCGCCTAGCAGCACTAGTTATAGGTTGCAGCGGTAGGCTTAATATATATATATATATATATATATATATATATATATATATATATATATATATATATATATATATATATATATATATATATATATATATATATATATATATATATATGAGTATCTTTACAGATTAGCGCATATTCATGTCAGCTTTTAAAACGAGGTGTTTAGCTCCAACGTGAATGCGACATACGAGTTCGATTGAGCCAGGAACGATTGAGTGTCCTTGCACTTTCATGACTCAGTGCTGTCATGCTTGCTAAAACAATTCTTGCCTGATAATGGGCATTTCACTAAAAGGAGGTAACAACTACTCGGGGCACGTACGTACGCGTATTCGCTGTGGAATTCGCATGCGGTCATAGTGATAAGCTGGTTACGTCTCCCGCGTAAACATAAATATCCTGTGTTGTACGGAAGCTATACAAAAATGAAAAAGGTGTTGCTTAAATGCGAATCTTGTTCTCACTACGTAAAGCATGAGGAAATATTCTTAAACGACTACAGCTTCGTTGAACCGCAAAACAACAAGATACTTTCGGCTAAAATTTTAGCTACTTCGGTCATTTTTTATCCGAATGACTATAATTAGGTGACCGATAAGCTAATATACAGGGTGACGATACTACGAATACCTTTGGAAATATTTAAATATAGCCATTAAGAAATAATAGAACAATTCTTTCGGAGACTCCTTCAGCTGTGCCGACCACGGCGTGACGAGTAATACGTAGTAGCTATAGCCTATAATTAAAAAAAAATTAATTAACTTTCAAACATTTACTTTCAGCGCGCTCGTGGTAATTGTTAAATAGAAGCGAACTCTTCGTACCGGCCATGTCAGCTTTTGGATCTAGAAAAATGCGCTTCACCGCCGAGGAGTGCATGGAACGACGAATTTCGGCCGGAGCGCCCGAAAGTGAAACTGCGTGGGAGCCTGCAGCGAGTGCAAAGCCGCACCCCTCGAGGCTCCTCGGATGTCGCGCTTCAAGCGTTCCATTGGCACCAGTCGCGTGGCTCCTCTAGTTAAAAAGTTAATCAGTCTAATTTGGATAATGACGTGTCTAGTGACAACATCGAGTCCTTTTCAAGTGTGCGTGCCTCTCGCGTAGAATCTAATTGCTCCCATTTTTTAAGTATCTTCAAACGCATTTCTTGAAAAGCCCGGCATATATGTGAGGCCAACTGCATCACTCTCTCTCGCATATTTGTGTCCATATACATGTGCTCACGACCGTACCGGCGGATGCGGAACACCTTCTTTCAACGGCTGCGCCAATTTTGGAAATATCTCATCCCGAGGGCGCGTTCTTCCTTTGCGTCCTGGGTTTCACGCGTGTCTGTGCAGCGTGGGAGGTGGTGTCGTTTATTCGAGTCGTCCGCCCATTCGACAGAGCTACGCTGAAAGCATCTGAAGCTGGCCTTTTGTGGGACTCTTGCACAGCCATGCACGTGCGCGCGTAGGAGCGGGTCTTTTTTTCTGCTTTTTCTTCTTTTTTTTTTCGCGTAAGCAAAACTCGAAAAAAGAGCCTTGCCAAGTCCCGGAAACGGCGCTTTGGAACACGGCGTTCTTCTGCCGTGTTAATTCGACTTTGCTGTTGCAGTCCGTGATCCACAGTTAACGTTTGTTTGTTCAATTATTTATTAGTGTGAAAGCATTCCATGCTCCATTCAGCGAAAATCCGTCGTAGACGGAGTGACCAAAAAATGTTACCAAAAATAGCCGATAGTGCAAGGAGTAAAAAACACGTAAAGAAAGCTCGGATTGACGTCAGATTTCTCAGGGACGTTCCTGTAAACAAAGCAAGTTGTTGTCTGTGAAAAGAAAATTCGGTAAGTTTTCGACTGTGTGGGAATCGAGCTCGGGCCTCCGGGTTACCGGATGACCACGCTTCACCGATGCCACGGTTGCTACATTGTTCCGAGTCACTAAAGGCCTGCACGTCACGTGGCACGTCACGCGGCAGCCATCTTGCTGACTAGAGGTGTGGCCTAGTGTGTGCGGCATTGGACACGTGACGGTGCAGGCAATGGGGATGAAATGGCGGTCACGTCATGAGCGTATAACATGAGCGCGTTCATGGCGGTCCGAGGTCTACAGACGATATAATGCTTTCTCATTCCCACCCGCAAGCAGTCTTAAGTGTCTCTGCTGATTTATTTATTTATTTATTTATTTATTTATTTATTTATTTATTTGATATTACTGCGTTGCCGCTGTGGGTAGCGTAGAGCTACAATATATAGCGTGTGGCACGCGGCCCCGCTTACCGCCCTCTCCAGCCGTCGCAGCGCGACGTACTCGTGTACTCGTGGTACTCATGTACCATGATCGGGGGCATTGCGTGCATACGACGCTTCACTGCGCACTGAATGCGTGCTTGGTGCACTCGTCGACCATTTCGCACGTGTATACTTCTGACGTGCTTCGCCGATTCCGGCGTGCGTGATTTCGAGCCGGGGAGGCAGCGGAAGTAACGAACAAATGGTTAGCCGCGGAGAAGAAGAAAATACTCCGACGTAGAAGCGCCCGTAAGAAAAGTGGCAGTATATATATATATATATATATATATATATATATATATATATATATATATTCTATGCCTTGCTGTTTTCCGGCACCCCCACCTCGCACCTCCCCACCCCGCTGACTTCTCGAGGCACAGGCTGCGCCGGCACATCATCGCCTGCCACCCGGACAAACCGGTATCCCTGCTGGGCCGGCCTCCACGGCCTCTTCCACAGCACGGCCTCCCACGAAGGGATACCTCGTTGCTGCTCCGACTGCGAATTGGCTGCTACTGGACGGCAGCCCACCTGCACCACCTTGAGAAAGCCATCTCGCTAGCCTGTGCCTCCTGTGGTGAACCAGAGACTCTGGAGCACCTCCTGCTGGCCTGCCCTGCTCACCTGCAGCCCCGTGGCCGACTTCTGCAAGAGTTCCACCGCCTGGGGCTCCCATGTTCACGACAGGAAGATATCCTCTTCCCCTGTCGTAATCAGCTACCAGCCTTCCTAATTGTCGTCGAGTACCTCGACTCGTCGGGGCTCTCGGCGAGATTATAGGAAATTTCTACAAAGATGGGTGGCCTAACGGCCATCCCACCACCTCGCGCTTCCTGATCCGCCACTACTTCGCTTCCATCTCTACGACCCTCTACCTTTTTCCCTCCTACCCTCTCTCTCTTTTAACCCCCATCCCCTCCGCCCTGCTGGCGCTGAGCCGTGCTCCCGCATGGGTTGCAGAAGATAGTGCTAGCCTTTCCTCTTTCCCCACAAGAACCACTTCTCTCTCTCTGGCCGAAGCGTCGAGTGGTGGCTCTCCAACCATGGAAAGCTTTGTCGGTGACGTTGGAGCGTTCGAAGTGGAGCTCCTGGAGCTCAAGGAAGACGGAGGACTGAAGATGATCGTGCGATCTTCGGAGACTGCTCAATTCTGACGGTGCCAGAAGCAAGGTAGCCCCACTTCTGTCAACGTTTAGATCCACCTATACTGCGGTAAGGCACTCTTCTCAACAATGAAAGCATTTAGGTCAAAACGCCGTGCGGCCCCTTATATACGGACGAACATCTAATTGAACCGCTCCGCGGACTGCAACCACGTCATTCGAGCCGTACTTCAAGAAGCTTGCTTCGCGAAGGGGAAAGCACATTGAGCAATCGCTGCATGAGTGGAATCCACTCTGCACCACCAGCTTTGTTGGACGTTAAAAAAATAAAATTGCCACGCCAGCCTTTTCACTGGCGCTCTTGACTGCAAAGGTTGTTTCTTTTATGGCTCTTTGCGTAGGCCTGTCTGGCCACCCTGTTATGCGCTGTGAATCGGGAGTCCCCCAGGTCTGTCCAACAACCGTGACTGCACCAGTGCCCGCTAGAGTCCCCTATCCCCGTGGTGATATGGCAGAGCTGGTAGCTCTTGCTCATGGCACCGTAGCGTTTTTGCGCTTGGGCGCACCTTAAAAACGTTCAGGGTATCTTTCTTGGACTAATTTGACACGCATATCCAGATTTTGGCGTAATCGCGACCGTTCAGTCATCGCACGTTGCAACACATGTGCACCGTCGTACCTGCAAATTGCCCTTACGGCGAAGCCTGAGATACGCGGTATCTTATAGTATTCGTCGCGCAAGTATAGAGGATGATATATGCTATCCCTGACACTATATATATATACTTACCCAACCCTAACCCAGCAGCTTTTCAAGATGTCTTTGCTATCCCAAACAAAACAAAATTAATTCGCCCCTCTCTAGTGTGCACGTGCCACAAAATGTGGGTGTACAACATCAAAAATAACGAACGTCACTTTTTTGTGCACTGGAAAAAATTAGCGCATATGTTTCCGGGGCATCAGTTGACTGTTTCTTGAACAACCAGACGGAAAGATGGGCACGAATAGAAATGCGAAAATGAATCCAATTTGCATCCAATGTTTCATCCAACGGAATCCAATGTTGTGCGTGACCCGGTCGTGAAACGCACTAGTGAAGCGGGGTGTGATGGGCAACGTATGATGTGCGCTGGGCTCTTCCTAAAGTGCACCTCCCACCCCCCGCCCCCACGCCCCTCCCTTTTCTATAGCGTCAAGAAAACGACACTTTGGCTGCAAGCAAATATTTAAGAATCATCGGAAGAATAATTAGTCTAGCATTCTGCCGACCTCTGATTTCCCTCGTTATGTTATCTACGCCTGGGAGGATCCATTCCTCACTAGAATTAGTCTATAAGATCCCTATATAGTTGGATGGGTGTATGGACGCTATGAACTTCCCCTTTGGAACGGGGTGGTGGGTTGCGCCACCAAGCTCTTGTTATTATATTGTCTAATGTCCTACTATGTCCTATTTATGTTAAAGAAAGGAAAAAAAGAAAAGGAAAAAAAAACACGAAGAATTCTCATCACCAAACTTTGCCTCCGTTGTTTGTCATTTGCCTACTCTTCTTCCACCAATCTTACAATCGTATCTTACTAATCTCTATTGCGGACATGTTTGTTTTACCTCTGCTCTCGCTGAGCCCAAGGGTTTCAAGGAGGCCAGAGGTGCCTAAATCAACCGCTGTGCAGATATCTTCCTATTCTAATAAAACATGTTCCATCGTTTCCCTAGCTTTACCGCAGTAAGGAAATTAACGCCTCTTCCTTTCTGTATCTGGTTTTATAAGTGTGTGTTCTAAGGCATCCTGATCTCGTTTTAAGAAGACATTCCCTTTGAATTATCATAAATTGTTTTATTCCTGGTTTCGCTTTTTCCTCTTAAGTAGTTACTCATAGCAGGTGTATTTTTCATTGCCACGATCCACGAGGCTGTTTCAGCCCCAAGTTCTTTGTTACCATGTTCCTCAACATACCGGTCGCATACTTGCTGGTAAGCTTCTTAGTTCTTTTCGCCCACTGTGAATCAATCTTTTTGCTGTACAAATACTTCAACACTCTCCCAACCCATTTACTTTCTGCCATATTCTACAGTCGTGCTTCATAATCAATTTTACTGTGAGCTTCCCTCACTTCAAAACTAGCTCACCACATATCACCCTTGCACAGCTTCATTTGTAGTCTTCCCGTGAGCGCCCAATGCGAGGCGTCTCACTGACCTTTGGTTCCCGTCGAGTCCTTATTGTACCCCTGACTTCAAGCAAACAACCTCATTTCCAAAAGTAAGTCCTGGAACCATTACACCTTTCCACACACCCCAGAGCACCTCGTACCTATTTTATTCCCATAGAGCTCTGTGTTTGATTATGGCGGCATTTCTCTTCCCCATTGCGGCTATTGTTTTTTCCTGCGTTTCCTTATATCTATTGCCTTTGTTTATCCATATACCAAGGTATTTATATTTTCTTACCTGAGGTATTTCCAGGCCCTGTATTGCCACTTTCTGCTCACTGTTTTCATTGAATACCGTAACACCTGATTTTTAACGCTAAATTTCAGACCTCAATTCTCACCTTCCTGTCCACAGATATTAGCCAGACGTTGCATATCACTCTGCCTGTTAGCTAGCAATACAGTTTCGTCCGCATAAAACAAACCTGGAAGCTGCTGCTCCATTATTGTACCGGCCTGTCCCATATAAGCGAAGCGCCGTCTGCAGTCAACATGACTCAAAATTTTCGAGTAAAGTCCCGGCGCCCGTGCTTTCTTCTCTTAAGCTTGATCACTTACTTCTTCGCGCTTGTTTCAAGACGCACATACCAAATCCACGCGTATACCAATTAGCCCTATACCACGTTGCTGTGCTAAATAGGCAGATTGATTTTCTGCAAGTTCCGCTTTCCTACAAATTCCACTGTTTATCTTCAAGAGAGAAGAAGACACATATCACTGCTTGTGCGCTTCCACTTTTAATTCCATTTACGTTGCGAGCCTTTGATACATGTGAAGCATCGTCTGAAGAAAGATGTGTTGAAACGTTACGGCACTTTGGGTGATACTGCTATAAAAGACTAACCGCTAGGATGCCTCCGCACTTTCGAGAGAACAAATACGGTTTCTTCACTGTAAAGGAAGCATTGTTATCCCGTCATTCTACATTTCTATGATCTTTACGAATTAATGCTGCTGTGACCTTCACATCAACTTAAGTTTGTGCTCGTGCAGCTATGCGAAACGAAGAACATCGGCGGAGCACTCGGTGCTTTGGGATTCTCCCGAAACACTTATTTCCTTGCTTACGCCACAAAACAAGTGGCACGACGAGGGTGTTCGAGGAGGCCTTGCGTGATCGATGGTAGCCTACACGTACGCCTTCATGCAGGCTGCTGTACAGAGCTTTCTCCTGCGATCACGGAATAATGAAACGAAGACGCGAGGATCGACGCTGCCGAAGGACGGCCTTTCCCAAGAGATCTCCAATTACCCGACTCCATGCGCAAGCCGTGCCCGCCCGGTGTCTGCAGGTTTGCTAATTGCTCTTCGATCCACCCAATCTCCCGTCACCTTCGGCCTCGTTAGCTTTCACGTGGCACTCATTCTCCTGCTACAATAGACGATTGGTTAACACGTCTCACATTACGGCTGTAGGGCCCGCCTAATTCCTGTGTTCGCTCTCGAGTAGAACAACTTTGACACCTGATCAATGCTCGATGTTAGTCTACTTATGTTACACCCAGCAGACTCAGTCCCTTGCATGTTCCTCGCTCTCGTGCTTTTTTGTTCTCTTTCACGGCGAAGCCTTAATCTCTGCCACTTTCCCGGAGTGCGTTCGTCGTCGTTTCTTCGCCGGATATATTTGTAGAGATACAGACCACGTGTAGGTACAGACCACGTGGGCTACACTGGGTATTGCTGCCTGCCGTCTTGCCGAGCAGGCAATTTACAAATAAACAACTTGCTGAACCTCCCTACCTCTCATTTATCATTTATCAACAACTTGCTGCACGCTGCTGTCAGGCCCAGTGGACAGCTGTGGTCACTCGTGGCCACTCCTCCGGAATGGATGAGCCACAATCTGTGACGCGATGGATGTCGCACTTATCTGTGCCCGGACGCCTCTCGTCCACAATCTTCTCTAGACGAGTATAACACACCGCCGTCGTAATTGAGACACAGACAGTTGTAATATGTGCACAGACGACGAGGCTCTGCTCGCTGCATCCGCCACTGCTGTTACCACGCTTACTCAAGCAATTGCTTCACGTCATTTAGTTTCAAACATTGCGTTTATTCTGCGTGTGTGTTTTGTTCTCGTGCTCGTTTCGGTCACATATAGGTTGCACTGACAGAGTAGATTGGTTATCTGATTCACTTACGGTTTGTTTCCTTTCTCTCTCTCTCTTTTCATTTTGTTCCTTTAACATCTGGCTCATAATTTTAGTTTGGTTCTCGTTGCACGGTTAATAGCGTCCTTTCAATTTTCGGTTCCAGGAAGCACAAGTTGGCTGCTAGATAGCTTGATACAGCTTGAACTGGCTAGAAGCAGCTAGAGCTAGGTCAAGCTATAGTTTAGACATCTTCAAGATGGCTAGCACTTGATGGCTCTAAGCTATTGGCCTCAAGCTCCACCACTGGAAAAGCTGGCGCCACCGTCGGTGTGACGTGCTAGGAGGGATCACGTGGACATAGCGGCCGCGTCGGCTGCTTCGGGAGCGCCGAAGCGAGCTGAAAACGAGTTTAAATTCCCTCGTGCGCTGCGGTCCTCATTTAGTGGCGAAATTTTCCCGCTTCGAGTGTCTCCTTTACAACGCTTGAAAGTACTAAAATAGGTAGTGGCTGCCTTTGAAGGCGCGCAACATGGTAGGCTACTGCTCGGTGCCGCAGGACCGGACGCACGTAACGGAGGCCGGTGTCAGCCTTATTCACACGTAGCCGCAGGACAAGAAGCTGCGTGAAGCTTGGCTCGCGAAACATAAAACCGGCAAACAGTCATCGGCCACAACAGACGCGAGGACGATTTCTGCTACGGCGCCCGGTCTGCGATGTTCTGAAAACGCGCACATAGACGCTCGCCCGAGTCCGCTGCCCGACTAATGTCATGACGGTTTGGTCTATGAACTTGTCGATGCTATAGATACTGGCAAGTTCAGTGGAGTGGAAAGGCAGCGGTAAGAAGCACATTTAAAGAAAGCACGGCATATGGTCATGTTTCTGTTATGAATTAATGCACTGGATTACAAAAAAGGAGCAGCGGGAAATGGCACGCTGAGAACACCGATAAACATATAGTGCGACGCTACTCGAGAAACAGTATTGAAAGGTCAAAGAATTTAGAAGAAAAAGAAAGATTGAATCGTCGCGACGTCACATCCCCGTAGGCGTCGAAGTCTCTACAATGAAATTATTTTTGAACAGCTCTGATAGCGCCCACGCAACAATGATTGCTTGTATACTGTCAAATGCTCATATTCTGCGGCCATCTGCGGCTCATGGCACGGAGCGAAAACGCGCACGCGGCGAAAGCGAAACAGTACGCGGACAAGCATGCAGACGCGCAGTCGGTCGCTGCTAATCTGCGCGATCGCTGCGTTGAGGCTTCGTTCTATTACACTCCATTTAGTTATACAAACACTATAAGAACATATTTCACATAGTTTGCTCCCAGCGTTTACCTACCTTTCAAGCAAGAAGCCGGTTGGGGAGACTCCATCGCGGCGACCGCGCGCAGTGGCGTTCACTGTACGTATTCGGTAAAGAGATAGCGTCTGTAAACGATTGTGTGCTTTCAGTTTGCCCAAGATTATTATTTAGACAGTAAGAAACTTCTCTCGTTTCGAAAGTACTTAAGAAATGTCTGGGAGAGCTCGCGCATGGTGTTTTCAGTGAGCGCTGACAGCAAAACCTATGAGGAGCGCGCCACGTGATCCCTCATACTACGCCAGCGAGGCGCTTCCGATAGATGGCGACTCCGTAACTCCTCGCCGCCAATACTCACTAGGCATTGTGAAGACGTTTAGTTAGAATAAGATGTGCCAAAAGTGCATTGCCATGGCTAGCATTTTATATGTCCAAGCCATACGCTTCTAGCATTGCGAAGACAATTAGAACAAAGTCAAAATTTCGAAGACACTGCCAGGGAGGATCCAGGGCAGCCTCACGGAATTGGAGGGGTGGGGGGGCGGCTCGCCACTACATAGAGTGAACAGGAAGAGAGAGCGACCGGCTCGCCTCGGAAAACGTGAGGGGATAATTGCGTTGATAGAACATATGAAACCCATTGCAGCGTAATCAGCACCACAAATGGAGCACGCGGAAACCGATTCTTCATAGATTTCCTACGCACTTGTTGAAACGCACACATTCGCCGGTTCAAATATGGCGCCACATTGATAGCATGCTGTCACTTGCAGCTCGCAAGTGACAGCATGCTATCAAAGGTAATTCAAAATGTACATAAAGAGCAGGTAAAAAAATAAAATGTATGCGGTTCAAAAAACATAGCTGTCCATTTAAGTTGTTCTAAAGTGAGAATATGTAAGCGTGAGAAAAGATTACACAGTTTTATTCCAGCACAGCGCTGGTAGGGCAGGCGGCGCCACATGCAACAGTGCCGCTTCGCGATCTTTTTTGCCGATTTTGAAATTTTCGGCAGCGGTGGCAGCGGTTCGTTCGAGCTGTTCGCAGGCTTAAAGTGATACGAGTTTTCGAATGGAGAACTTTGGATCGTGTTTGCAAAATTGGCAGCAACAACACTGCTTTATTTCGGTTCGGTAAGTGATTTAATTATATGATTGAAGGGCTCCTAATTTGCTGCAAATCATGTTGCACGACTTGAAAAGCACTAACGTCACTTAACGTTTCGGCTTGTGCCTTAACGTTTCAAATTGAAGTTATTGATAGAGCCTCTCTCAGACTGCAAGTGTTTGTGGTTTTGTTAGCAACATTTCTTTGTTGCTTTTGCCTCTTTTGCAACTCGAATATGGTACTGGCTTTGAAACTACGACAGGATCTGTGCAATTCCGTTACCGACCCGCTATGCAGTTGTGATACTACATTCATGAATATGCACTGTAATTGAATATGATTGCGTACCTAGCACTCGCTGCCTGCGACTACAGACGTAAAATAAGTGAAACCACAAAAATATCGCGTGAAAGTCGCCTCAATACCATTCGTTGACCTTCCAAATCGGGAGTAAAACTGCTGATAGCCCCTCATTTAGCTCATGGAAGTGTATGCACTCCACTATTAGTCGCGGAGGCAATGCAAATATAATACCAGACAGGCAGCAAACAAGTGCGTTCGCCGTAGATAACGGCCGCCTGCAGCTGAGGCCTCTTTTGCGCAATGATGACAGTGACGAGCAGATATTTATGATGCTGTTTCAAGCGAAGCCAATAGGGAGCAATACGAAATCATGAGCAGCTCATAAGCATACGTATGCAACATCTCATGAAAATTGAACTTCTAAAGTGGTTGAAAAATTTAACGGGCACTGCGTGTTATCTCGAGCGCACAAAAAAAAAAAGTCCAACTTTACACACTAGCTAAATAAAGCTTTTAATGTCAAAACTAAGAAACTTCGTACTGTGGGACTCTCTTCAATTTTCCTGAGTGAAATCTTTTCACTGAGCACCTGCCTTCACTTGGAGGTCGCAATGGAAATTCTTTGTAAGATATCACTGTTCATATGCCATTCTACCTTTCTCACTGCAAGATGAATACGTCGGATGAAGGTGATTCATAGCTGTCATTGAATGTGACTTTGAAGTAATGTAGGCCCAGTTAATTTGGCCGCAGAGAGGAAGCCATGAGAGTAAATTTTTTGTTGAGTAGTGAGCTATAATATTTACGCTGTTTCCTTGACATCATCCAGTGCATCTTAGGGCTGTTAATCGCCAATACACTATTATCTTGCTATTATAATTTAAGTAGTCGTTCTTGCTACCTGTATCCGCTCATCAATGTTTTCTGAATTTCAGAGGCTGCTAGGAACGAACCAACGTGAGCTAATGTGCCCCTTACAATCTATCAAAACAGTGGCATACCGACTGACAAACTGCTGCTTGAGCCTCATCTGCAACTCATAGACAAATGTGATGCAACTTATTACCTTATTACATAGCATTGTTATTGTTTTTCTGGCATATATGCATATATATACCATATATATGGCATATATAAATTGTTATTGTGTTTTCTGGCATATATGGTATATATGGCATATATGACCGTATGGTACGAGAACTGAAGTGTGCATTGTGGAAACAGAGACAGGGGCCACCGTATTTTGCAAGATTTAGCTTCGTTTATGTTGTTGTTGTTGTTGTTGTTGTTGTTGTTGTTGTTGTTGTTGTTGTTGTTGTTGTTGTTGTTGTTGTTGTTGTTGTTGTTGTTGTTGTTGTTGTTGTTGTTGTTGTTCAAACAGCCGCCCGAGACCGGGAAATCGCCAGCAGAAGTCATGCTGGGCCGAAACTTCAGGACCGCCATATCAAGACTTCATCCAGACGAGAGTGGCACAATTAAGATGCCGTCGGCAGCCTCCTCCAAAGTGAGGTTTCCAGTGCGGTGACTTTGTGTAAGCGAGAAACTTCTGCACACGCCCAGAGTGGTTGGCTGCTCACATTTTGCGACGGGTACATGCCACGCCATGTACGAACTGCGGACTTCAGACGGGACTGTGCACCGACGCCACCAGGACCACGTGCACAGAGCATGGGACGCTGCGCCCCGGACCACAGCCCAGGAAACCTGCCCCTTATTCGCACTCCCACCTACTTCAAGCCCCGCCCTCGTATCTCCCGAGCCCGAGATGTCACAGCCACTCCGGCGTTCTACCTGGCAACGCCACCCGGTGCGACGTTACGGCATCGATGTCTGAGGAGGAAGGCATGTGATAGGTTGCGTAATCACGCAACCTATCCATTCACATATCATATTGACCGCAAATAAAAACGCGGACAGAGGGAGAGAACACATAAACAGCACGGGCGGTTTTCTATCCATCCACAGAAGAGCATGCGCCAGTTTCACGTTCGATTTTTTTTTTTTTTTGCTATCAACAAGTGTGCTGATAGCCGCCACCGCCGAAGCTATTTAATCCGTGGCATTATTGGAATAAACGCTTTTGTTGTTCAAGTATGGCTGCGACTCACGCGTCAGTTTATTACAACTTGTTTTACACTTTTGATGTGTTAACTTGTGCAGAACACTAGAAACCACGAGTCCGCCAATCCTTGTGTAAGCAGATGCACCTTTCCCTGAGGTGGCACAAGGAAGGACGTTCCGTAGCTGTGATCTCATCGACCAACCCTCTTAAAAGCACTTCTTGTTGGGCTAGTTGGTAGCTGTTCATTGTAAAATATAAAGAGGCCAAATAAACGGACACACACAAGAGAAGAGAACGGGACAGGGCGCCCTGTCCCGTTCTCTTCTTTTGTGTGTGTCCGTTTATTTGGCCTCTTTATATTTTATAATGACCAACCTTCTGCATGGGAGTCCCGGCTGTCATTAGAAGATCGCAACAAAGTACTCCATTGTGAAAATCAAGTCTTTTCGGTTGGCATAAGTGGTGCACCTCCTCATCAAAACATCGCTCCATGGCCCACAAGGAGCCCTTGTTGGTAGGCTTGGCACGGTTCAGTTGTAATTCCAATTGATAACTTTTGAAAGCACCACAAAAGAGTTTTTTGTGTGGCTTTTGAGAATTGTATAGTTCTTGCAGCAGTGATTTAGGCACAATAAGTATTTTCGGTTACTGGAAAGATTTCATCAAGAGAGCATTGTGAATTCACCTTTGCTGCCTTTTAAGCTCACAATTATCTCGAGTCTTAATTAGCCTGTCCTAGTTAGCCTGTACAGCGCAACATACAAAGGAAGAAACAAGCCGAGCCGGCCGGATAAAAGAAAAGAGCGCCGACTTCCAACTGGTTTATTGGCAAGTCGCACGAAAAATATACCTACAAGAAAGCGTCAGGACATGTCGTCACAGCACTTCAAAACGTCGCACCGATAGAAAGCTATACACCATCATGAGTCACAGAGCGCGCAATTCTGTCATGCAAGGTTAAACTGATCAAGAAATCTTGCTTCCTGTGGAGATAGGCACAAAGATGGCGCGCATAGCAAGGGCTGGCAACATGTGCGTTAGCGCGCCATCTTTGTGCCTATCTCCACAGGAAGCAAGATTTCTTGATCAGTTTAACCTTGCATGACAGAATTGCGCGCTCTGTGACTCATGATGGTGTATAGCTTTCTATCGGTGCGACGTTTTGAAGTGCTGTGACGACATGTCCTGACGCTTTCTTGTAGGTATATTTTTCGTGCGACTTGCCAATAAACCAGTTGGAAGTCGGCGTTCTTTTCCTTTATCCGGCCCGCTCGGCTTGTGTCTTCCTTTGTATGTTGCGCTGTACCAGTTTTAGGACGCAATACCAACTCGCCCAATCCTCAACCCTAGTGGAAAGGGTCCTTGCTGCCGATCGCCTTATTTAGATCGGTCTCGAGAATGTCAGAAACGAAACAGTGGAAATAGTTGCGCTGTGCGTGCAAGCGTCCGGCCTGCCCAGCGAGTCGCGTCAGATTTCTTTAAAAACAAAGAGCATTTCAAGCGAGCCGGAGGTTAAAAAACGCGAAGTGTTTGTGTGCGTATAGCGAGTCTCCGAAAGGTGCAAGCGCATTTTCGTGGCGTTGCTTCACCGGTACGTACAGGTGCGATACTTGACTGTTTTCGACCTTCATAGGCAACTCCGCACTGCAACTCGTGTTGCATAATATGTCTGTCGCGGTTTCAGAAGCTGAATACGGATATCTTTTCACTGACAGAAGGAGGCTGAAACTGTAAGGTTACCTGGTCACTGTGCTTTAGGATGAAAACAAATGAGAGTTCCATTTGTGAGTCGGGGCGCACCTTTCTTTCTATATTTAGATTATACTTGTAATAAGGTCCTCTGCATCCGATCACTGGCGCTTGTTCGTGTTCGCAGTACGCAGTCTTCGAGGTAGAGTGCGGGCTTGGGAACACAGCGGACACTTGACGCCCGCAGAAATTCTCAAATCCCGGTGAAATGTGAGGAATGAATAACAACCAATCGAACCAAGTTGAATTTCTTCCAATAGGTTTCCAAATTTTAGCGAGGGTTTCCTTGTGTACAAAGTCACTTTTATTAGTGTAAGGGCATGACTTGGAAGCGAACTGAACCAGTTGCAATGGAATTTAGGTGTGTGCACAGTGTCGGAAAGTAAACTAGCGGCTCTGTGCTCAGGTCGAACGCTACAACGCTGGAGCAAGCGCTCTTTGCTGTTGCTTCTAAATTTCTTAAGAACAAATAATCTGAACAACTCAACGCGTAGAATGAGAAAACAGTATCTTTATTTGCAGCGCTAAGCTAAAGCATGCTATGAAAACGAATTCAATTCTGCGGTTCTACGTGCCAGAACCACGATTTGATTATGAGGCACGCCGTAATGGGCGACTCCGGAGTAATTGTGACCACCAGGGGATTTTTAACGTGCCCCCAGTGCACGGTACACGGGCGTTTTTAGGATAGGATAGGGATAACTTTAATAAAGTGCCGGCAAACGACGATTTAACGTGCCCCCAGTGCACGGTACACGGGCGTTTTTACATTTCGTCCCCATCGAAATGCGGCCGCCGCGGCCGGGATACGATCCCGCCACCTCGTGCTTTCCAGTGCATCACCACAGCCGCTAAGCCACCGAGGCGGCTAGCTATGAAAACGATATGTCGCCTCGTGGCACAACATGGGCTATGATCAACTTCAGATCTTCCGAGGTAGTTGCACGTCATTCCTGCTACCGTGCCTGCATACGAATGCACATTGGCGAGAATATCCCTGCTGCTTAAATTATTAGCAACACTAATGCTGGGCAGAAAACTATAAAAGAACAAAACCAAACAAAGCTTAAGCGTACATAACTATAATATACTAAAGTGCCTGCCTATACGAAGCACAACCCGTGATTTGAAATGCCAGCAATATATTTAGAATAAATAAAGAGAAAGCGGTGCTCTACTCGCCGGGAACAAAGAAGTCGTCCCGAATGAAATGTTGCGAACAAAGCGGTGTCGGTCACCTTTGCCCCGTGCTGAAGGTTCTTAATCAAGTCGCTCTCCGATGCGCGTTCTATATATGCTTCTTTGGAGAAAAGATGAAATCACGCATTGGGGGCTTTCCACCGCGATCACACGCATACTGGTTCACAGCAAAAGTCTCTCGACATATTTTTCTTTTTTTCTTTCATTTTTGGCCTTGTGCGCTGCGCCATCACGACAATTGGAGAAATACGAGGCATTCAGCGCATGCCGTGATAGGAGCTAGTAGACTGCCTTTCCCTTAAACCTTGAACCGGGATCGGCTCGGACAACCTGGATCGGCTGGGATGCCCTTGGGACAAAGAACGACATTGCAATAGCGAAGGAAAAGGTATTTACTGCACCTTTTATACACCAATGTCACCTTTCATACACCATTGCCAGCTAGCCGAATTACTACCAATAGAACATGCCGACGGACTACAGATTCTCGGACTGACCTATTTAAGCACGTAATTTTTTCCCAGACCATAGAACTATGGAATTGAATACCTGGCAAAAATTTTTGAATGTCCTTGGAATAATCTCTTTGATTTGTAAACTTAAGCGGCGCTGTTTCCTCATACATGTTTATTTGTTAAACACTGTTTGATTATACAGTCTGTACCCACTCTTGCGATAGCCTGCTAAAGGGCTACATCATGTAAAAATAAATAAACATCCCTCAATTGTTTTACGAAGCACATTTTGTGCCATAGCCTCCAGTACTTCTGGGAATGTCAAATGAATGTCTTCCTATGGTGCTTCACATTTATGTAGCTTTGTGTGTGTGTGTGTGTGTGTGTGTGTGTGTGTGTGTGTGTGTGTGTGTGTGTGTGTGTGTGTGTGTGTGTGTGTGTGTGTGTGTGTGTGTGTGTGTGTGTGTGTGTGTGTGTGTGTGTGTGTGTGTGTGTGTGTGTGTGTGTGTGTTAGGTATGGCCGGACGCCAAGGGCCCCGTGGGTGCTACGTCATCCCCTTCCCCTCTCATGGTCGGGGCCCGTGGGTGCTGCGTCATCCCCACGCTACCGGAGAGGTCACTCAGCCGACGCTCTCCCCGGATTCGTCGATAAGAGGATCGACTTCTCCTTCGCGTGCCTGGTATTGCAGGAGGAGGGGCCTTCTCTCTGTGCCTATCACGTGTCATCGACGAAAGCAAGATCCCGCCCACATGATTATAGAGAGCCTATTTAAGGGGCTCCGAAATATACTTCATTCTCTTCTTATTTTCTTTCAAGTACCTTTGAATAAACAGTGCAAGTTTCGCACTAGCAAATCGTCTCGCCCTTGCTACGTCGCCATGGTCCACCGGATGCCTGCAGCCCGCCGACAACGCTACGCTACCCAATAAGTAACGTCGGTGGAGCTTCGAGAGACAGGTCGCTAGCAGTGGGATCGCCTACAAATGCAACAAACTGGTTGCTAACGGAGGGATCGCCCTGAGGTGCAACACCGGGTACGCGGGGTGTGGCGCCGAAAACGAGTTCTGCTGAAGAACACTGCGCACCTGCTATCAGAGCTGTGCGAAGACCTAGTAGAACCAAAGGCAGGCATATTGTCCACGGAATCATGGGCACGAAGTCCTGCATTTAGTTGACGATGGAAGCGTTCTACCACGCCATCGGAATTTGGGTGGTAAGCTGTCGTCAGTAGGTGCGTTACACCCAGAAGACGGGAGAGAGCTTGAAAGACGGACGAGGCAAATTGTCTTCCTCTGTCTGTCGTTATGATGTGTGGTACGCTGTGACGAGAAATACAGGTATTTAAGATGGCCTGGGCTACGGACTCTGCAGTAATGTGAGAGAGTGGCATTGCTTCACTGTAACACTCTGCAAATACCTCAAACGATGCTAGATAGCCAACTAGCTGCAAAATGCTTCACAGAGCATTGCATCCTACACTGCATTGGATCTGCATAATTTTTCGCCCTTTTTCGTAATTTGCGTAATTTTTCGACGCTGCCCTCGTCGCGTCGTCCGGCGCGACGAGGGCAGCGGCGAGCTTACGGGCCCGCGAGGCGTGTCAGGCGGAGGAGGTGGCCATTCCCCTGGCCATTGCCGACCCCGGGTGCCAGACGGTGTTGTGCGGTTCGCGAAGTGCAGTGCGAAATTATGCCAAGGGCAAAGTGCGTGGTGAGGCTGTTCGCGTTCTGTGCTCGGCTAACCTGCAACGAGACAATAGGTATGTTAGAATCAAGTGGCTCCCGGCGCACGCGGGCAACGATGCGTCGGAGAAGCACGATAACCACGACGAGACGGCACACGCAGTGGCGCGAGCGCTAACCAACCGCGCCGCTGCAACCGACCGTCCAACGTGGTGTAGTGCCAAGGACCGCATGACGACGTTCAACGAACTTACACAGTTCCATCGCCTGGCTCGAAGGACTTTTCCACCCCCTCACCCGGGGCTGAGCCGAGCGGAGGCGGTGCTGTTCAGACAATTGCAAACTGGTTCCTTACCCACCCCAGGGTTAATGAATCATCTGTACCCGAAATTATATGTGAGTGATGTGTGCCGCGTGTGCCAGCGGGAGAGGGCCACCCTGACCCACATCCTATGGGATTGCACCAAGTTCCCCGACGAAGCTTCGACAGGTACAACGATTCGGCCGCGACTCGCGGCTGCGGCGGAATGCTACGACCATGAAAGCCAAACCTGGGCACTCCAGCAGGTCTCGGCGGCTCTTGAAAGACAAAGGCCGAGCGAAACCGACGGAACGTTGCCCTTCAGGGCGACCGACCGCGGGAGTAACACGCGCTGGAGTTGAGTAGAGACCACCCGCTGAGAAGACGTCAGGGTCCGCGTCACGGCGCCATTTAGTCATGGTGTCGTTCTGCAGGCGACTAAATGAAGTTGTTTCTCTCTCTCTCTCTCTCTCGCCCCTTTTTTCTCTTCTCTTGATTTTCTAGTTCCCTTCATTTATAGAGAGACGGTCATTTCTTATTTGCATTTATCCATGTGTCAATGTAGTGGCGAGTATCTATGTTCATCTGGTTTAAAGGGACAATAGAAAGAAAAAAATAATTTGAGCTGTTTCAGTGAATTAACCGTCTACAATGGCAAGGAAACCACTCTTACTGTGAAAGGTGGTTTGGCGAGCCATAAAAAATGGCAAGAACAAAAGACGGGAGACGACGCAATCATAAAGTTCCCGCACCAGCTTGCCATAATGCCGTAGATCTCAACCTCGTCTGCCCAGGTCTAGTATTTTAATGGACTACATTCTCTACGACGAAGTGTCTTCTTGACAGAACACTTGTTTCTGTGCTCTGTGAATTTTTAGTGAAATCTTCGCCTTTCGAGGTGCCTCACCTCCCCGTCTTGCGGCCATGGACGCCATGGCCAGAAGTCATCACGGCCGTCAACCGCAAGGAAGCGAGTTGGCTCCCCCAGCGACACCGAAGACACCAAGCTGTACTCTCTGTCGGAAGATGACTCATCCGACGACAGCTTCATACCCGTCCGGAGTAAGAGGGCGAAGAGAAAGATCGCCAACACAGCGCCGTTAACTCCTGCGAGTACTACGACTATGAAGTCAAGGCCTGCACGCTGGCCACACGTCATTATGTTTATGCCGGAAGAACCGAGCAACCTACGGTTGCTGAACAAGCAAGCCCTATCCATTTTTCTGGAATGTGCGGTGCCGGATCAAATTAAAGACATCAGAATAAATCCACGCAAGAACATACTCGCCATAGACGCGTACAACGCGAGTGCGCTTGGAAAACTTCAAGAAATCACGGAGCTAGGCGGAATAAAAATGCGCCCCTTCATCCCGATCGAAGACACATCCATAGCTGGTGTAATTTACGACATTGACATTGCCACTCCAAATGATGATTTACCTAGCCTCATCAAGCCGGCAAACGAGGGCACGATTATTACGCAAGTGCGCCGTCTTGGGAATAAGTGCTGCGTAAAAGTAATTTTCAAGGGGGATTGTATACCATCCCACGTTAAGGTCGGACATTTCCGACATCCGGTTCGACCATTCATCCAGAAGCCGCTTCAATGCCATCAGTGCTTCAGGCTAGGACACGTCAAGGGCGTGTGTCCCAATTCGCTACTGTGTCCCCGTTGCGCTGAACCTCATGCAGAAAAGACCTGTGGTACCACAGTTCTGAAGTGCGCCAACTGTAACGGCCCTCACGCAGCCTCGTCGAAAGACTGTCCCCGCATCAAGAGGGAGCACACCATTCTGAAGCAAATGGCCAGAAACGATTCGGCCCACAGGGAGGCAGCCGAAGTAGCCCGGCGTCGACGTCGGCACCACCGTACATCTTCAAAGAAGGCGCATGCGCGAAGCGATAGTCCCGCTCCACTATGGTACCACTTAGTCGCGCCGTGAAAGGACCCACTACTTCCACGAGGGAATCAGATAAGACTCTTTGTTTAGAGGAACGGCCTACGCTACCGAGCCGCTCCCTTGCCAAGGAACCTCAGAAGGTCGCGGCCCCACCGGAGCCTTCTCCGGCCATTGACGATTCACCTAAAACAAATCGTCAAGTCATCTCGGTGCTACGTGCCCTTATGGAGGCCATCCGACCGATTTAGTGGACATGGGGACACCGTCTAAAAGTGCTGGACGCCTTAAGCCCAGTGCTTGAATCCCTCAACGAGAAAGATGGCTACCCATCCTTCTGAAAAGAAGTCAAGGCAGCGTCCGTCATCCAGTGGAACGCCAGAGGGCTAAAATCACGAATTTCAGATTTCCGTCATTATGTGTACACCGATGTGTTTCCACTCATCTGGGCCCCTGGTCACTCGGGTCTGGCTGGAAAAGAAGCCGCCCACGATGCCACCCGAGCTCTCGCACACCGGGCGCATCATCATTCTCCTGCGTCTTCCGATCCCGACCAGCCCTCTGTTCTGCATCGCGGTCACGCGCGGGACCGAATGGTCACGTTCAGAGAAATTCTCCTGCACTACCGCAGAGAGCGGTTACGCTACCCCCCAGCATACAAAACACTGAATAAGTCTCAATCCACCACTTGGCGAATCCTTCAGACACGAACTTTTCCGAACCCCGTGCTTTACAACCGCATGTACCCCGATGCATACTCACCACTCTGCAAAGTGTGCAAGGCCGGCGCCAACCTCAATCATATTATCTGGCAATGCCCCAAAGCCTCACCCACCAACACCTCCCGCACTAACACACGCATCATTAGTACGGCCGAGCAGTGGGAGACATTGCTGCTCAGCTTGGACCCAGGGGAGCAGCTCTGGGCCGTCCGGATGGCCGAAGACGCCGCCAGAAAGCAAGGACTGGCCGCCGTCTGAGGAAGGGGGGCATTGGGGATTAGTCTCCCGACGCCCGCCACCCCTGAACCCCATCAAGGACACAATAAAGATTTATCTCTCTCTCCACACATCGTCATTTGTGAGCCCAACTTGTCGAAACCAATCAGACTGTCAGGGTACGAATGTATCATGTGATCAACAAATGGTGCACGCAGCAAAATCATCGTTTTTGTACGTCGTGGACTCACCTATGTTTTGCAACCAATTGCGCCCCACGACGACAATCAATATATATGCATCACAGTTAAAAAGTACAAACTCTTGTTTACTCTCATAGGCGTGTATATATCGCCTTCCATCAATTTCGATACTAAAAGGTTAGCGGATGTCTTGAGTGTTTGTCCCGCCCCATGGGTCATCATAGGAGATTTCAATGCACACCATCCAGCATGGGGAAGTGCAAAGACAAATGCAAGAGAACGAAGATTAGCAAGCATCGCCTACAACAATGGCCTTACTCTCTTGAACGATGGTAGCCCCACCTTTCTTCGAGGCGTTGCCTCGAAATACGGCAGCTGCCTCGACCTTGCTTTCGTCTCCAACTCGCTCGGCAGATGCGTGAAGGGCTTTCCAGATATTGAGACACATGGGAGTGATCGCATTCCCACCTATCTGAACATCAAAGGCTTGTCGTCTAGATCTGGCCCACGGAATACCATTCGGACGATTCAATGGGCCAAGTTCAAATCTGATATGGAAGATGCCTGCAGCGAGGGCCTACCCTCTGGGTTAGAACAAACAATTAAAAATACGATGCGAAACGCCACTCGCATGCTGACGATCTCTTACACGCGGAACGACTCCGACATAGAATTAGAGCGACTTCGCGCACTTCGTCGCCGGGCGGAACGTCGATATCGGCGTACAAACTCAATCCATGACCTTAGGGCAGCCAGGAGGATACAAAAGAAGATTCAGCGTCGAATGGATAGATTAGCGTCTGAACGTTGGGCAACGTTTTGCAAGACACTCGACCCCCGCAAGCCGCTATCTCATATTTGGAAAACGGTGCAAGGTCTGCGTTGCCTTCCGGAACAGCGTTTTCCCTTCAAGGCGCTCGCGCTTTTCCAAGGGCGGCAAGACGTCGATGTCGCAGAAGACTTTTGTGCGCGGATGGCAGACCAAGCGACACGTACAGACCCTCCAGCCCGAGATGACGTTCCCCGTTCCCGTGATTGCCGCATGGACCTTCCTTTCTCAATGGAGGAGCTCGAGGCAGCACTAGCTCTCTGCAGGCGCTCATCATCTCCGGGTCCAGATGGTATATCATACCGAGCCTTGTGCTATCTCGGAGAATCCGCACGGATAGCACTATTGAGTCTCTACAACACCTCATGGCAGGAGGGAAATGTTCCTGACGAATGGAAAGTGAGCCGCCTGGTGCCAATCTTGAAGCAGGGCAAATCCCCGCTAGAGCTCGCCTCTTACCGCCCAATAGCGTTGGCCAGCTGTGTAGGAAAGATAATGGAACGGATGATCCTTGGCCGCCTGGAATGGTACCTTGAATACTACAAGATTTATCCGAATTCCATGGCTGGTTTCCGACGTGACCGCTCTTCCATCGACAATGTAGTTGATCTCGTTTCATATGTCCAGCACGAAAGGTCCCGTAAACGTTTATCTGCAGCTTTATTCTTAGATGTGAAAGGGGCATACGATAACGTATTACATGAGGCAATTCTCCCAGCAGGGGCGTTCCTCAAGGCGGTGCTCTTAGCCCGACGCTATTCAACCTCGCTCTTATTGGGCTTGCTGAACACTTGCCAACTACCACCAAAATTTCAATATACGCAGATGACATCTGTGTCTGGACTTCGGCAGTCACACGTCCTCAGATACGTGCACGGCTTCAAAGAGCGGCTACTTTGACAGCGAGCTACTTGTGTGAACAAGATCTCAGCAAATCACCAGAAAAATGCGCCCTAGTGGCATTTACTCGCAAACCAATGACGCCTTATGTCACCTCAATCAATGGGCGGACTATTTCCTATGTCAGAACCCACAGATTTCTTAGTGTAATTATTGACCGAGACCTCTGCTGGAGCCCGCACGTGGCCTACATGAAACGGCGCCTAACAGCAACCTCCCAGTTTAAATAATTGACAGGAAAGACGTGGGGGATGTCAGTAGACACAATGCTTAGACTCTACAGAGCTCTCTTTCTCGGTTCTTTAAGATATAATCTACCTGCATGTACTGAACAACCCCTGCAAGACAAATATTCGTGTTCTGCAGGCAGCACAAGCTCAAGCACTCAGAGTTTGCCTTGGTTTGCCCAGATGCACGTCAACAGAGGCAGCTATTGCGATAGCTCGGGACCATTCAATGCAAACTCACATCACGGGGGAAGCCCTGAGAACGCACATCAGACATTTTGCACGTGCCCCCTATCACCACCTTGCAACACTGCCTTCAGACAGGCATCAAGCATCATTCTCTAAAGCTATCGTCAAGTACAACGACAAACTTCCCTCGGGCTTCACCGCTGCATATAAACCATCGATACCCCCTTGGTGTCTTGTTAACCCCACAGTCCATCTCAGCGTACCAGGAATCGGGAAAAAGTCTGAGCTGTCGGCGCTTGCGCTGAAACAACTGTCTCTGCTTCTTCTGCACGAGAGGTACGCGGACAGTGCGCATATTTATACTGATGGTTCCACAAACATCCAGTGTTCGTCCGGTGCTGTGGTCGTCCCAGCAAGAGGTATTACCATCAGCTTTAGGACTGACCACCCAGCGACATCTACATCTGCGGAACTAGCTGCTCTTCGCGCTGCACTTTGTTTCGTCAATCGGGAACCACCTCGGCAGTGGTCAATTTTCAGTGACTCAAAGGCAGCCCTACAATCTGTGGTATCAGCTCTGCGTCGCGGGCCATTTGAACAGCTCGTGCTCGATAGAGAAGGAGATTCTTGTTGATGGGAAAGAAATGTTGGGGTAAAGTGCAGCGCAGTAACTGTCTCTCAGCAGAGGACACCTCAACCGCGCTGCACAGGGGGTATAGGGAATGAAAGTAGAGGGAGAGAAAGTGCACCAGAAACAGCAGCACGCCGCGGAAATGCGATGGAGCTAAAGGCGGTCGGCGAGGCCACGTCGTTATTAGATGCCTACTCCATACTTAACGTGAGAAAGGACATCACGTGACGTTTCAGTGGCTGCCAAGTCACTGCGGCGTCATAGGAAATGAAGACGCCGATAAAGACGCTCGGACAGCTCTTGAAGACACACAGAAATAGGCCACAACACTTTCACGGTCTGGCGCAGCCAGCAAACTTCGAATGCTTGCACGGGAGATCACGCTCTCTCTATGGTGCACACCAAGCAGCCAGTCCAACCGGAGCAATCGTCAACACGACCTGCCCTCGTTGATGTATCTCTGTATGTCAGCTGGACTCCGCCGAAGTGAGGCCACCCTGCTTTATCGCTTATGGCTTGGGGTGGCCTTCACGAAATGTTACTCGTTTCGCATTGGAATGGCCGACAACGCTCTCTGCAATGCCTGTCTTTGCGAGGAGACGCTAGAACACATTCTGTGCGACTGTCCTGAATATAATGTTCAGAGACAGTGCGTCCGTTCTAGCGCATCTTGACAATAGACCATTGTGAGTTGCAACTATTTTCACATATCGCCGACAGAAGACATCGCAGCTGAAGGCGACGAAGGGACTACTTCGGTTTATGAAGGAGACGGGCTCGGACAAGCGGCTGTGACAGTGATGTCACGTACCGCGCAAGAGTGACAGACTGTAACTAACGATGTGTGTGCCGTGTTATGTGCTCTCTATCTCTTCTCCCCAACTTTCATTCCCCCCATCCCGCCCCCATGTGTAGGGTAGCAAACCGGTTAAGCTAAACTGGTTAACCTCCCTTCCTTCCATGGTAGAGTGTATAAGCGCGACTGGACGCGGACGAAGAAAGAAACAGATACACAGACACAGCGCTTTCTTTCTGTTTCTTTCTTCGTTCGCGTCCAGTCGCGCTTATACACTCTACCATGGATTCTAACCAACTAGCCCGCCAGCGTGTTTTAACCTCCCTTCCTTCCTTCTCTTCTAAAGGTACCCGCCGTGGTTGCTCAGTGGCTATGGTGTTGGGCTGCTGAGCACGAGGTCGTGGGATCGAATCCCGGCCACGGCGGCCGCATTTCGACGGGGGCAAAATGCGAAAACACCCGGCCACAAAAGTTTACGGACCACTAGATCTCAGAAAACGTTTAATTCCAAGGCAGCCTGTAGCAGTAGCCAGTAAAACTGTATACGATATGTTGTTAGCATATTATACTCGAGGCCTGAAATGCAAATACCAGGCTGCTTTGTGAGGTTGCGGAGACATTAAGCTTTTTATCAGATTTCATGGTCCGTAATATATTGTGGTCAAGTGTACTTAGATTTAAGTGCACGTTAAAGAACCCCAGGTAGTCGAAATTTCCTGAGTCATCCACTACAGCGTGCCTCATAATCAGAAAGTGGTTTTGGCACGTAAAACCTCCAATTTTTTTTTATTTTCTAAAGGAGTCAAATAATGAACTAAGCGAGTTTCGACCACATCAGCCCAAAGAAGGCTATAGGTTAAACAATGGACCCCTTGGCCACTTATTATAGTCAACCCATCACTGTGAAATTAAAAAAATATTTAAATATGGGGTTTTATGTGCCAAAATCATGACCTGATTGAGGCACGCCGTAGCGGGGACTCCAGAAATTTGGACCGCCTATGGTTCTTTAACGTGCACCTAAATCTAAGTACACGGGTATTTTCGCATTTCACGCCATCGAAATGCGCATCACGGTGAAATGAACAAAAATGTAGTTCAGGAAGGAGAGGCTACCCATAATACACTGACAAACTCTTTACCAGGGGCAGCATCACGATTTTTGTGCTGGAGGCTGATCATAACATACTGCATATTTTTGGGGAATGCAGGGCACTTCATCACATGACATTCTATGTTGCTAGGAGAGGGGTGATAGGGGGGGGGGGGCAGGAGGAAATATTAAGGGGTCAATCACACCCTCTGTTCCTCACTGTAGAGCTGCCCTTGCTCTTTGGTGTCCTTTAAGACTGTCTGAACGCGATCTACATTGCCACAATATTCACAGTCAAGTATACACACGTTGCCTCAACGAGTTCCAGGTGTTCTGTGGCCCGACTGGCGGCCTGGAAGATGATCATGGCAGCATGCATCCACTGAATCACTAATGACCGATTCTATGAGCAAACTCCAGTACCTGCTTTTTCACCATGAGATCATTCTACAAGAATACCTTCTGCCCTCATTGACCAAACCATAGGACATCAAGTGGATCCCACAGTTCATTTTTCCAATTGTTTCTTTTTTTGGCCCATAATCTTGCACTTTAGGTTACCTTAAAGGGCGCTTCACCAGGTCTGGCCATATTGAGCTGACAAGCGCCAAGCATACAATGCGCGCTAACGATCGTGTTTGCAAAGAATTACATCGCTAAGCACCGAACGCCGTTTTCCCTTTCCCTCGCGGCGCCTGCGCGCCAAGCCGGACGGTGCCGTACTCGTGTCCCTGCGCCTACGCACTCGTGTCCGCAGTGTGACGTCGCTCGCAGTGACACGCGACTTCCAGAATTATTCAAGGCAACATCTGTTACTTGTGTGATCTGTTGCTTGAATTGACGAATTGAAAATTTAGAGAAATAATAAAACATACATACAATGTATCCAATTTTTTTCTGGTTTTTTTTTTTTTTTTGCTTCGCACCGAAGCGAGAGAGATGTACTTCCGTTTCGTCTGCTTGTTCCAACGGTCGTCGTGCAGTCACTTGCAGTCGCGCAGGTGCAGTCGCGCAGGTACCGAAACTATGCCATTTTCTACCTTGTTCCAGCGCGTGATCACGCTTTGCGATCCACTTGTTCTGCCTCAGTATTCGTGTAGCACTGAATTATACCGCTAATCATGTGTCCTTGTGCGCAGCGCGCAAAATCGTGCATCACAACAGCTCGTGCGCAACGCTGTCACCGAAAGTGCGCAGCGCCGCAGAAAAAAAAAAGCGAGAAGAAAAAAAAACGAAGGCGGGGCTGTGACGTATGCGTCAGGCAATCCTCGAGGTCCGGTATGGGAGAGCGCAGGGAACGACTATCGCTTGCTGAGGCTAGACGGGGCGAGTGGAGAGAACGTCTCGCTTGGCAGAGGAGCCCGCCTGCTGAAATCATGGGTTCGCGGCACTGCAATATTTGTATCTCGGCTATTAATGAGCCGATTTGAAAAGTTTTTGCGGCAGAACGCTCCCTATAGGACACGCAGCAACTTGCAGCGTATAACCAAGATTGGCTATGGGGCCTGGTGAGGGGACCTTTAAGGACCACCATTCATATATATTTATTTGTGATTAAGTAACCGTTTAAGTTTCAATGGTCAATTATTCTGCTAATCTGCCACCAGGCCTGAACAAAAAATGGGTGGAAAGGGGGGGGGGCATTAAATGGCACATTTGCAATGCAGGTACCGCCTCCATGATTTTGTATGTTTGTTGTATATTATCGAATGAGTATGATCACCCGCAACATTCGACTGGAGCTTTTGTGCCTAATATTCCAAGTACAAGGGTACAGACACAGCAGGTGACGATCGAGTTTTTGCCATGGACGCAGGTGCACGACACTTGGGACAAGGATTGTCAGTTATAAAAGTGTTCTCAGGTTGATAAATATTTCAGTGAAAAGCACATTTGGCAGAAGTTGCAGAAGTTTGGCTTCTAGTTGCATTGTAATGAAAAGCGACAAGCAGAACAAATCAGGCATCATACCTATCATGGCTCACAACTGCTTGGCTTCATTTTGAAGTTTCCTTTACATTCATTACCAGCTGCGAAACACAACATTGCAAGAGAATCCATTCTGCTTGCAGGTCCACTTCAGCAAATGTGGCGTCCTCACGAAGTCACGTGTCATAAAGGAAGCAGCTGTATACTTTACACTGAGAATTTTAGTACAAGCAAAGCCTAGTAAAGCATTTACAGCCATTGGAAGCAGCTGCAAAAGATGCGTGCAAGTATTCAGCATAGCTGCGATTTGCAGAAGTTTCTATATTTGTAGCCTTGGTTGTAGCTATGCCAGTTAGAGTAGCTGAATGGACAACTAGCTAGATCCACCTGCTCTGCAGCTGTGCTGCAAACACTTGGCAGCAGAGTTACAACGGAACCTAATTTTTTTTTATGTGAAAGATTAACTTTCTCAATTGCTTGTGAATGTTGTTGCGAACACCCTAGCCAATTATATAAACACAGAGCATACAATTTGACTCAAAGAACATTTGCTTGCTCGAGCAACATTCAGAAATCTCTTGCCACCATTCACGCCTTTGACAGTATGCAAAATACGGTGGCTATTGGACCCGCCGTGGTTGCTTAGCGGCTTTGGTGTTGCGCTGCTAAGCAGTACGAAGTTGCGCCATCAAATTCCGGCCGTGGCGGTCGCACTTCAACGAAGGCGAAATGCAAAAACACCCGCGAACTTCGATTTAGGTGCACGTTAAAGAACCCCAGGTGGTCAAAATTAATTCGGAGTTCGCCACTACGGCATGCCTCATAATCAGGTAGTGCTTCTGACGCGTAAAACACCATAAATAAATGGCTACTGTCTGAATTTCTTTTAGGTGCCATACTTGTCAATGCCTCCAGTAAGAGAAAGAATACATCTACACTTCTATTAAGCAACATTCACTGCAATTCCCATTGATTCAAAAAGTGCAATAGAGGACTTAATTTTGCATTTCGGCTCTTCAGAGTTGTTCCGCTGGAGTTCTACCCCAGAACCTCGGTAGCAGACTACAGCTGCCCAACATGGGGGCCAGCAATCCCTGGCCTTGTCATTACAAGAGGCCGCTTAACGCACCTCTGGATCCCAGACGAACCAAAGGTGGCACCAGATCTACTAAGTCGTGAAAAAAAACTCAGTGCCCTTCCACTCTGTGAAGAACGACGACCAGCGAAGCTGTTTATGTGGGTCCTTTAATGGTGAACTGCACCTCCGCCGCGGGTTGGCCCGCCATTGCACTATCTTCAGGATCGGCCCACATATGGAAAGTGCTTAACGCCTGCTTCACCTCCGCCACGGGTCGGCCCCACATTGCACTATCTTCGGGATCGGCCTACGTATGGGGAGTGCTTAACGCCTGCTTCACCTCAGCCACGGTTTGGCCCGGTGCTATCTTCGGGATCGGCCTACGTATGGGGAATGCTTAACGCCTGCTTCACCTCGGCCGCGGGTCGGCCCGGCATTGCATTAACTTCGGGATCGGCCTACGTATGGGGAGTGCTTAACGCCTGCTTCACCTCGGCCACGGTTCGGCCCGGTGCTATCTTCGGGATCGGTCTACGTATGGGGAATGCTTAACGCCTGCTTCACCTCGGCCGCGGGTCGGCCCAGCATTGCATTATCTTCGGGGTCGGCCTACGCATAGGGAGTGCTTAACGCCTGCTTCACCTCGGCTGCGGGTCGGCCCGGCACTATCTTCGGGATCGGCCTACGTATGGGTAGTGCTAACGCCTGCTTCACCTCCGCCGCGGGTCGGCCCAGCATTGCATTATCTTCGGGGTCGGCCTACGTATGGGTAGTGCTAACGCCTGCTTCACCTCGGCCGCGGGTCGGCCCGGTGCTATCTTCGGGATCGGCCTACGTATGGGGAGTGCTTAACGCCTGCTTCACCTCGGCCGCGGGTCGGCCCAGCATTGCATTATCTTCGGGGTCGGCCTACGCATAGGGAGTGCTTAACGCCTGCTTCACCTCGGCCGCGGGTCGGCCCGGCCTTGCATTATCTTCGGGGTCGGCCTACGCATAGGGAGTGCTTAACGCCTGCTTCACCTCGGCTGCGGGTCGGCCCGGCACTATCTTAGGGATCGGCCTACGTATGGGGAGTGCTTAACGCCTGCTTCACCTCGGCCGCGGGTGGCCCAGCATTGCATTACCTTCGGGGTCGGCCTACGCATAGGGAGTGCTTAACGCCTGCTTCACCTCGGCCGCGGGTCGGCTCGGCACTATCTTCAGGATCGGCCAACATATGGGGAGTGCTAAACGCCTGCTTCACCTCGGCTGCGGGTCGGCCCGGCACTATCTTCGGGATCGGCCTACGTATGGGGAGTGCTAACGCCTGCTTCACCTCCGCCGCGGGTCGGCCGGGCATTGCATTACCTTCGGGGTCGGCCAACGTATGGGGAGTGCTTAACGCCTGCTTAACCTCGGCCGCGGATCGGCCCGGCGCTATCTTCGGGATCGGCCTACGTATGGGGACTGCTTAACGCCTGCTTCACCTCGGCTGCGGGTCGGCCCGGCACTATCTTCGGGATCGGCCTACGTATGGGGAGTGCTAACGCCTGCTTCACCTCGGCCGCGGGTCGGCCCGGCATTGCATTATCTTCGGGGTCGGCCTACGCATAGGGAGTGCTTAACGCCTGCTTCACCTCAGCCGCGGGTCGGCCCGGCACTATCTTCGGGGTCGGCCTACGTATGGGTAGTGCTAACGCCTGCTTAACCTCGGCCGCGGGTCGGCTCGGCATTGCATTATCTTCGGGGTCGGCCTACGCATAGGGAGTGCTTAACGCCTGCTTCACCTCAGCCACGGTTCGGCCCGGTGCTATCTTCCCCAGGCGGCACGTCAGGTTGGGCCAACGTTGGAAACATATTGGCACTTCTTGGCCCAATGATGGCCCAAGATTAACAGCGTGGTTCCAATATTGGCAGTGCCATTCTGGTTCCTGGCCCAATGTTGGCCTAAGGTTAACAGCGTGGCGCCAATATTGGCTGTGCCATTCTGATAGAGATCCAATGTTGGCCCACTTTACACAGTAAGTAAACAATATTGGCTGTGCCATTCTGAGAGAGATCCAATGTTGGCCCACTTTACACAGTCAGTAAACAATATTGGCTGTGCCATTCTGATAGAGATCCAATGTTGGCCCACTTTACACAGTAAGTAAACAATATTGGCTGTGCCATTCTGATAGAGATCCAATGTTGGTCCACTTTACACAGTCAGTAAACAATATTGGCACTGCCGTTCAACAAGGCGGGAATTATTGGACCGACTTTGGTATGGATTTGCCAATATGGGTTAGTAGTTGGCTTTCTTTGGAGGACATTGGCCCGTAATAAGCTAATTTTCGCCTTGTCGGCTTTTAGTGCTCTACGACTTGCTGAGATTGAACAACGTGTTTTGAAAACTAACGCACTGATCACAGGCACACTGCGCAGGAACCAAAAATATGTTCTCCCATGTCAACTCCATGAATGGTACACCGCCATTATTGCACTTCTCCTTTACCGAAATGTGTCCCCTAAAGAGAAAAGCCAGTGTACCACGTAGCAAGCAGGGGAAGTCGCATAAATTTAGCCACTGCTTTATTGATCGTGAATAAGAACTTGAGCTTTCCATAAGAAGCAACGGTATTGCGAATTTGCCTGCGCACTGTATTTTATGCATGTACGCTCCGCGGCTTTAGTGGGTCAGGATTCTGAGGAGAATCGAGAATTACAGTGCCTCAGAGCTGATGGAACCGTTTTATATTGGATCGAGATGGAGCGCATATGCATTAGTGAAACTATTGTTTGTTTGTTTAGCATGCATGGCATGTTGCGGGACATCATGCTCCTATTCTAATATATTTGTTTGTTCGTGCATGCGTAGTAAGCTTCTTGTATGAATGCTTCTGACAGAAAAAAAATTAATTGCACGTTTTGGCATTTGCGTGTCAACAACCTCTTGTCTTTGCCTTTAGTAGGCACGGCGCATTCCGGATTTTTTTTTTCGGCCTAGCTTTCCGTCCTTCAGCCCCCCCTTGCCTCTCCTTCACGCACCCAGGTGAGCCTGGTCAATGCTGTCAGTCAAGCGTTCAGACAGCCATAAGCTGCTGTGTCGAATTGGGTGCTCTCGGAAGCATGGGGGAAAGCGGCGGGGTCACTATTGTCCTCCTTGTCACCCTCCATCGCTGCCACCCCAAAACCCGTTCGGGCTAGGTCCAGCGGGGGAAAGTGGCGTTTACGCCGTATTCTTCGTTCACCCTTTCCTTTCACTCTTTCTTTCTACGTGTCGCTAGCACGCCGACTGGGTGCAACACCACCTGAGTGCTTGCCGTCCGTTCTTGCCAGCGCACTCCTCTCGTGAAAAATGCTCGCTTGCTGTCGTCATTCCTACTGAGAAGCCTACATCTTGAAATACGCACCAATGTGGCCACGAATTTTTGTGGGTGTTAGAATTAATATAGGCGACACAACAATTAGAAAAGAAGTCGGCGCTCGTGGGCACCGTCTTCGATGTGGGATGAACTCAGATACAAAGAAGCATGGATCATACAATGGTGAGTGCATTTGTTTTGCGCATGTTATAAGTTTTATCAGAAGCAATATCAGCCAAGCTATATCACCCAAGCAATATCACGCGGTATATATATTACTGAAACAGGCCTGGCTAATGTAGAATGCCTGTAATTAAATAGCTCTTTTTTTTTGCAGCCTTTGAATAGTGCCTGGAGTAGAACCACGTGTAAATCTCTGTGAATTTCACCCAAATTCTAGGACTAAGATTTCATCAAGCCACGCGTGCGGCCTGATCCTGCTAGTGATACCGAGGAACCACGCTTCTTCTCACTGGTATAGGTCAAGCATCATTTCCAGCTGACAGTATTTCTTTCTTTTCGAATAAATGCTTTTTTTACTAGTGTTTCTTGACGGAACTTCTCGGTTTCCACATTAAAAATTTCGCACGAAGGCCGCATTGTGTCTACACTGTCTGATACTAGGCTTTTTGTGCTGCAGCAGGTTTTGCTGCAATTTTTAATTTTAAAGTGCTACGCTGACTAAGTGTGAGCTGTAAACAAAGCGGACTGCGCATTTTATGTCTGTTCTAAGTGTTACGTTACATGTTGTACAAGGTATGCCATATATGTTGAAATATTAGGAAGTGTTACTTGACAAATCTCTTGCAAGAAAGTTTCTTGATTCACCCCTTCGAACTCTCTGCTCCGACTTATAATATTGTTGCAGTATGGCGATTTTTCAAATGAAAACTCTCCATCATAGATTTGTCATACCAACATCTCTGACATTGTTTCTTTTCATTTTACAGTGCAAACATTTCCTCCAAGTAATGGTGAAGTGGCTATCGGATATGGTGGCAATATCAACGAAACCACCGCGTTATCGTGGTCCTCGGGGGCCTGATAAGCCTGCTGTCATCCAAGCACTGACAAACCTGCCTACCGACGTCAGCTCCATGCCCTGAAGCCCCTGGCCAGCCCACCGTCCTCGGCACCTTGCCCAATTCCTATCCTGAGGGCAGTGCCTGTAAATAAACTGTTTGAAGATAACCGAGCGTCACCCATCTAGGTCCACGGAAAATGCCTGTTTGTGAAAATTTATTCGCAAATAAACTGTCATAAACGTCAATTCCAGTATTCTTTTATTATTATTTGCAGTCATATATGATTTCTGCTTCTTGACATCTTTTTGTCGAGCTTTCCTAGCTACTATTGAGGAAGAGAGTAAGGGGACAATTGCTACAAAAAATGCCGCTAGCAAAATGTTTGCGGTAAGAATATGTGCGTGCTCTAAAGCCAGCATATCTAGAATAGTTCAGGAGAACATTCATTTGGGCTAGATGGTGCATACTTGAATAAGGAAGGAACAGCGCCAACTAAGACGAACACAAGAGGGGAGAACGACACAGGACGTTCGTTCGTTCTCCCGTCTTGTGATCGTCTTAGTTGGCGCTGTTCCTTCCTAATTCAAATATCTAGAATATTCGTCATGCAAAGGGCATTGGCTCAAAGCTGGCATTAATATTGGTAACGATATGGCTCAACACTGGTCCTACGCTGGCAGCACGATGGCTGCTGCATTGGCATAACATTGGCCCAATCTTGGCTTTAACGCTGGTCCTACGATGGCTGTTGCATTGGCATAACATTGGTCCAATCTTGGCTTTAAGGCTGGTCCTACGCTGGCAGCACGATGGCTGCTGCATTGGCATAACATTGGCCCAATCTTGGCTTTAACGCTGGTCCTACGATGGCTGCTGCATTGGCATAACATTGGTCCAATCTTGGCTTTAACGCTGGTCCTACGCTGGCAGCACAATGGCTGCTGCATTGGCATAACATTGGTCCAATCTTGGCTTGAACGCTGGGCCAACATTGGATTGGGTTGCACTTTGCCAATATGCCAACATTGGTCCAACATTGGTACCAATTTCTGCCAGCATTGGGCCATGGTTGGACCAATGCTGGTGTGCTGCCTGGGTCGGGATCGGCCTACGTATGGGGAGTGCTTAACGCCTGCTTCACCTCGGCTGCGGGTCGGCCCGGCACTATCTTCGGGATCGGCCTACGTATGGGGAGTGCTAACGCCTGCTTCACCTCGGCCGCGGGTCGGCCGGGCATTGCATTACCTTCGGGGTCGGCCAACGTATGGGGAGTGCTTAACGCCTGCTTAACCTCGGCCGCGGATCGGCCCGGCGCTATCTTCGGGATCGGCCTACGTATGGAGAGTGCTTAACGCCTGCTTCACCTCCGCCACGGGTCGGCCCCGCATTGCACGATCTTCGGGATCGGCCCACGTATGGGGAGTGCTTAACGCCTGCTTCACCTCGGCCGCGGGTAGGCCCGGCACTGTCTTCGGGCTCGGCCTACGTATGGGGAGTGCTTAACGCCTGCTTCACCTCGGCCGCGGGTCGGCACGGCATTGCATTAACTTCGGGATCGGCCTACGTATGGGGAGTGCTTAACGCCTGCTTCACATCGGCCGCTGGTCGGCCCGGCATTGCATTAACTTCGGGATCGGCCTACGTATGGGGAGTGCTTAACGCCTGCTTCACCTCAGCCACGGTTCGGCCCGGTGCTATCTTCGGGATCGGCCTACGTATGGGGAATGCTTAACGCCTGCTTCACATCGGCCGCGGGTCGGCACGGCATTGCATTAACTTCGGGATCGGCCTACGTATGGGGAGTGCTTAACGCCTGCTTCACCTCGGCCGCGGGTCGGCACGGCATTGCATTAACTTCGGGATCGGCCTACGTATGGGGAGTGCTTAACGCCTGCTTCACCTCGGCCGCGGGTCGGCACGGCATTGCATTAACTTCGGGATCGGCCTACGTATGGGGAATGCTTAACGCCTGCTTCACCTCAGCCACGGTTCGGCCCGGTGCCAACTTCGGGATCGGCCTACGTATGGGGAATGCTTAACGCCTGCTTCACCTCGGCCGCGGGTCGGCCCGGCATTGCATTAACTTCGGGATCGGCCTACGTATGGGGAGTGCTTAACGCCTGCTTCACCTCAGCCACGGTTCGGCCCGGCGCTATCTTCGGGATCGGCCTACGTATGGAGAGTGCTTAACGCCTGCTTCACCTCCGCCACGGGTCGGCCCCGCATTGCACAATCTTCGGGATCGGCCCACGTATGGGGAGTGCTTAACGCCTGCTTCACCTCGGCCGCGGGTCGGCCCGGCACTGTCTTCGGGCTCGGCCTACGTATGGGGAGTGCTTAACGCCTGCTTCACCTCGGCCGCGGGTCGGCACGGCATTGCATTAACTTCGGGATCGGCCTACGTATGGGGAGTGCTTAACGCCTGCTTCACCTCAGCCACGGTTTGGCCCGGTGCTACCTTCGGGATCGGCCTACGTATGGGGAGTGCTTAACGCCTGCTTCACATCGGCCGCGGGTCGGCCCGGCATTGCATTATCTTCGGGGTCGGCCTACGTATGGGGAGTGCTTAACGCCTGCTTCACCTCAGCCACGGTTCGGCCCGGCGCTATCTTCGGGATCGGCCTACGTATGGGGAGTGCTTAACGCCTGCTTCACCTCGGCCGCGGGTCGGCCCGGCATTGCATTAACTTCGGGATCGGCCTACGTATGGGGAGTGCTTAACGCCTGCTTCACCTCGGCCACGGTTCGGCCCGGCGCTATCTTCGGGATCGGCCTACGTATGGGGAGTGCTTAACGCCTGCTTCACCTCGGCCGCGGGTCGGCCCGGCAATGCATTATCTTCGGGGTCGGCCTACGCTTAGGGAGTGCTTAACGCCTGCTTCACCTCGGCCGCGGGTCGGCCCCGGCATTGCATTAGCTTCGGGGTCGGCCTACGCATAGGGAGTGCTTAACGCCTGCTTCACCTCAGCCACGGTTCGGCCCGGTGCTATCTTCGGGATCGGCCTACGTATGGGGAATGCTTAACGCCTGCTTCACCTCGGCCGCGGGTCGGCCCGGTGCTATCTTCGGGATCGGCCTACGTATGGGGAATGCTTAACGCCTGCTTCACCTCGGCCGCGGGTCGGCCCAGCATTGCATTAGCTTCGGGGTCGGCCTACGCATAGGGAGTGCTTAACGCCTGCTTCACCTCGGCTGCGGGTCGGCCCGGCACAATCTTCGGGATCGGCCTACGTATGGGTAGTGCTAACGCCTGCTTCACCTCGGCCGCGGGTCGGCCCGGCATTGCATTATCTTCGGGGTCGGCCTACGCATAGGGAGTGCTTAACGCCTGCTTCACCTCGGCTGCGGGTCGGCCCGGCACTATCTTCGGGATCGGCCTACGTATGGGGAGTGCTTAACGCCTGCTTCACCTCGGCCGCGGGTCGGCCCAGCATTGCATTACCTTCGGGGTCGGCCTACGCATAGGGAGTGCTTAACGCCTGCTTCACCTCGGCCGCGGGTCGGCTCGGCACTATCTTCGGGATCGGCCAACATATGGGGAGTGCTTAACGCCTGCTTCACCTCGGCTGCGGGTCGGCCCGGCACTACCTTCGGGATCGGCCTACGTATGGGGAGTGCTAACGCCTGCTTCACCTCGGCCGCGGGTCGGCCGGGCATTGCATTACCTTCGGGGTCGGCCAACGTATGGGGAGTGCTTAACGCCTGCTTAACCTCGGCCGCGGATCGGCCAGGCGCTATCTTCGGGATCGGCCTACGTATGGGGACTGCTTAACGCCTGCTTGACCTCGGCCGCGGGTCGGCCCGGCACTATCTTCGGGGTCGGCCTACGTATGGGTAGTGCTAACGCCTGCTTCACCTCGGCCGCGGGTCGGCCCGGCATTGCATTATCTTCGGGGTCGGCCTACGCATAGGGAGTGCTTAACGCCTGCTTCACCTCGGCCGCGGGTCGGCCCGGCATTGCATTATCTTCGGGGTCGGCCTACGCATAGGGAGTGCTTAACGCCTGCTTCACCTCGGCCGCGGGTCGGCCCGGTGCTATCTTCGGGATCGGCCTACGTATGGGGAATGCTTAACGCCTGCTTCACCTCGGCCGCGGCTCGGCCCGGCGCTAACTTCGGTATCGGCCTACGTATGGGGAGTGCTTAACGCCTGCTTCACCTCGGCCGCGGGTAGGCCCAGCATTGCATTATCTTCGGGGTCGGCCTACGCATAGGGAGTGCTTAACGCCTGCTTCACCTCGGCTGCGGGTCGGCCCGGCACTATCTTCGGGATCGGCCTACGTATGGGTTGTGCTAACGCCTGCTTCACCTCGGCCGCGGGTCGGCCCGGCATTGCATTATCTTCGGGGTCGGCCTACGCATAGGGAGTGCTTAACGCCTGCTTCACCTCGGCTGCGGGTCGGCCCGGCACTATCTTAGGGATCGGCCTACGTATGGGGAGTGCTTAACGCCTGCTTCACCTCGGCCGCGGGTGGCCCAGCATTGCATTACCTTCGGGGTCGGCCTACGCATAGGGAGTGCTTAACGCCTGCTTCACCTCGGCCGCGGGTCGGCTCGGCACTATCTTCAGGATCGGCCAACATATGGGGAGTGCTTAACGCCTGCTTCACCTCGGCTGCGGGTCGGCCCGGCACTAGCTTCGGGATCGGCCTACGTATGGGGAGTGCTAACGCCTGCTTCACCTCGGCCGCGGGTCGGCCGGGCATTGCATTACCTTCGGGGTCGGCCAACGTATGGGGAGTGCTTAACGCCTGCTTAACCTCGGCCGCGGATCGGCCCGGCGCTATCTTCGGGATCGGCCTACGTATGGGGACTGCTTAACGCCTGCTTCACCTCGGCTGCGGGTCGGCCCGGCACGATCTTCGGGATCGGCCTACGTATGGGGAGTGCTAACGCCTGCTTCACCTCGGCCGCGGGTCGGCCCGGCATTGCATTATCTTCGGGGTCGGCCTACGCATAGGGAGTGCTTAACGCCTGCTTCACCTCAGCCGCGGGTCGGCCCGGCACTATCTTCGGGGTCGGCCTACGTATGGGTAGTGCTAACGCCTGCTTCACTTCGGCCGCGGGTCGGCTCGGCATTGCATTATCTTCGGGGTCGGCCTACGCATAGGGAGTGCTTAACGCCTGCTTCACCTCAGCCACGGTTCGGCCCGGTGCTATCTTCGGGATCGGCCTACGTATGGGGAGTGCTAACGCCTGCTTCACCTCGGCCGCGGGTCGGCCCGGCATTGCATTATCTTCGGGGTCGGCCTACGCATAGGGAGTGCTTAACGCCTGCTTCACCTCAGCCGCGGGTCGGCCCGGCACTATCTTCGGGTCGGCCTACGTATGGGGAGTGCTAACGCCTGCTTCACCTCGGCCGCGGGTCGGCTCGGCATTGCATTATCTTCGGGGTCGGCCTACGCATAGGGAGTGCTTAACGCCTGCTTCACCTCAGCCACGGTTCGGCCCGGTGCTATCTTCGGGATCGGCCTACGTATGGGGAGTGCTTAACGCCTGCTTCACCTCGGCTGCGGGTCGGCCCGGCACCAGCTTCGGGATCCGCCTACGTATGGGGAGTGCTAACGCCTGCTTCACCTCGGCCGCGGGTCGGCCGGGCATTGCATTACCTTCGGGGTCGGCCAACGTATGGGGAGTGCTTAACGCCTGCTTAACCTCGGCCGCGGATCGGCCCGGCGCTATCTTCGGGATCGGCCTACGTATGGAGAGTGCTTAACGCCTGCTTCACCTCCGCCACGGGTCGGCCCCGCATTGCACTATCTTCGGGATCGGCCCACGTATGGGGAGTGCTTAACTCCTGCTTCACCTCGGCCGCGGGTCGGCCCGGCACTGTCTTCGGGCTCGGCCTACGTATGGGGAGTGCTTAACGCCTGCTTCACCTCGGCCGCGGGTCGGCACGGCATTGCATTAACTTCGGGATCGGCCTACGTATGGGGAATGCTTAACGCCTGCTTCACCTCGGCCGCTGGTCGGCCCGGCATTGAATTAACTTCGGGATCGGCCTACGTGTGGGGAGTGCTTAACGCCTGCTTCACCTCGGCCACGGTTCGGCCCGGCGCTATCTTCGGGATCGGCCTACGTATGGGGAGTGCTTAACGCCTGCTTCACCTCGGCCGCGGGTCGGCCCGGCATTGCATTAACTTCGGGATCGGCCTACGTATGGGGAGTGCTTAACGCCTGCTTCACCTCAGCCACGGTTCGGCCCGGTGCTATCTTCGGGATCGGCCTACGTATGGGGAATGCTTAACGCCTGCTTCACCTCGGCCGCCGGTCGGCCCGGCGCTAACTTCGGTATCGGCCTACGTATGGGGAGTGCTTAACTCCTGCTTCACCTCGGCCGCGGGTCGGCCCAGCATTGCATTATCTTCGGGGTCGGCCTACGCATAGGGAGTGCTTAACGCCTGCTTCACCTCAGCCACGGTTTGGCCCGGTGCTACCTTCGGGATCGGCCTACGTATGGGGAATGCTTAACGCCTGCTTCACCTCGGCCGCCGGTCGGCCCGGCGCTAACTTCGGTATCGGCCTACGTATGGGGAGTGCTTAACTCCTGCTTCACCTCGGCCGCGGGTCGGCCCAGCATTGCATTATCTTCGGGGTCGGCCTACGCATAGGGAGTGCTTAACGCCTGCTTCACCTCAGCCACGTTTTGGCCCAGTGCTACCTTCGGGATCGGCCTACGTATGGGGAGTGCTTAACGCCTGCTTCACCTCGGCCGCGGGTCGGCCCAGCATTGCATTATCTTCGGGGTCGGCCTACGCATAGGGAGTGCTTAACGCCTGCTTCACCTCGGCTGCGGGTCGGCCCGGCACTATCTTCGGGATCGGCCTACGTATGGGTAGTGCTAACGCCTGCTTCACCTCGGCCGCGGGTCGGCCCGGCATTGCATTATCTTCGGGGTCGGCCTACGCATAGGGAGTGCTTAACGCCTGCTTCACCTCGGCTGCGGGTCGGCCCGGCACTATCTTAGGGATCGGCCTACGTATGGGGAGTGCTTAACGCCTGCTTCACCTCGGCCGCGGGTGGCCCAGCATTGCATTACCTTCGGGGTCGGCCTACGCATAGGGAGTACTTAACGCCTGCTTCACCTCGGCCGCGGGTCGGCTCGGCACTATCTTCAGGATCGGCCAACATATGGGGAGTGCTTAACGCCTGCTTCACCTCGGCTGCGGGTCGGCCCGGCACTATCTTCGGGATCGGCCTACGTATGGGGAGTGCTAACGCCTGCTTCACCTCGGCCGCGGGTCGGCCGGGCATTGCATTACCTTCGGGGTCGGCCAATGTATGGGGAGTGCTTAACGCCTGCTTAACCTCGGCCGCGGATCGGCCCGGCGCTATCTTCGGGATCGGCCTACGTATGGGGACTGCTTAACGCCTGCTTCACCTCGGCTGCGGGTCGGCCCGGCACTATCTTCGGGATCGGCCTACGTATGGGGAGTGCTAACGCCTGCTTCACCTCGGCCACGGGTCGGCCCGGCATTGCATTATCTTCGGGGTCGGCCTACGCATAGGGAGTGCTTAACGCCTGCTTCACCTCAGCCGCGGGTCGGCCCGGCACTATCTTCGGGGTCGGCCTACGTATGGGTAGTGCTAACGCCTGCTTCACCTCGGCCGCGGGTCGGCTCGGCATTGCATTATCTTCGGGGTCGGCCTACGCATAGGGAGTGCTTAACGCCTGCTTCACCTCAGCCACGGTTCGGCCCGGTGCTATCTTCGGGATCGGCCTACGTATGGGGAGTGCTTAACGCCTGCTTCACCTCGGCTGCGGGTCGGCCCGGCACTATCTTCGGGATCCGCCTACGTATGGGGAGTGCTAACGCCTGCTTCACCTCGGCCGCGGGTCGGCCGGGCATTGCATTACCTTCGGGGTCGGCCAACGTATGGGGAGTGCTTAACGCCTGCTTAACCTCGGCCGCGGATCGGCCCGGCGCTATCTTCGGGATCGGCCTACGTATGGAGAGTGCTTAACGCCTGCTTCACCTCCGCCACGGGTCGGCCCCGCATTGCACTATCTTCGGGATCGGCCCACGTATGGGGAGTGCTTAACGCCTGCTTCACCTCGGCCGCGGGTCGGCACGGCATTGCATTAACTTCGGGATCGGCCTACGTATGGGGAATGCTTAACGCCTGCTTCACCTCGGCCGCTGGTCGGCCCGGCATTGCATTAACTTCGGGATCGGCCTACGTATGGGGAGTGCTTAACGCCTGCTTCACCTCGGCCACGGTTCGGCCCGGCGCTATCTTCGGGATCGGCCTACGTATGGGGAGTGCTTAACGCCTGCTTCACCTCGGCCGCGGGTCGGCCCGGCATTGCATTAACTTCGGGATCGGCCTACGTATGGGGAGTGCTTAACGCCTGCTTCACCTCAGCCACGGTTCGGCCCGGTGCTATCTTCGGGATCGGCCTACGTATGGGGAATGCTTAACGCCTGCTTCACCTCGGCCGCGGGTCGGCCCGGCGCTAACTTCGGTATCGGCCTACGTATGGGGAGTGCTTAACGCCAGCTTCACCTCGGCCGCGGGTCGGCCCAGCATTGCATTATCTTCGGGGTCGGCCTACGCATAGGGAGTGCTTAACGCCTGCTTCACCTCAGCCACGGTTTGGCCCGGTGCTACCTTCGGGATCGGCCTACGTATGGGGAATGCTTAACGCCTGCTTCACCTCGGCCGCGGGTCGGCCCGGCACTGTCTTCGGGCTCGGCCTACGTATGGGGAGTGCTTAACGCCTGCTTCACCTCGGCCGCGGGTCGGCCCGGCTTTGCATTAACTTCGGGATCGGCCTACGTATGGGGAGTGCTTAACGCCTGCTTCACCTCAGCCACGGTTCGGCCCGGCGCTATCTTCGGGATCGGCGTACGTATGGGGAATGCTTAACGCCTGCTTCACCTCGGCCGCGGGTCGGCCCGGCATTGCATTAACTTCGGGATCGGCCTACGTATGGGGAGTGCTTAACGCCTGCTTGACCTCGGCCACGGTTCGGCCCGGCGCTATCTTCGGGATCGGCCTACGTATGGGGAGTGCTTAACGCCTGCTTCACCTCGGCCGCGGGTCGGCCCGGCATTGCATTAACTTCGGGATCGGCCTACGTATGGGGAGTGCTTAACGCCTGCTTCACCTCAGCCACGGTTTGGCCCGGTGCTAACTTCGGGATCGGCCTACGTATGGGGAATGCTTAACGCCTGCTTCAACTCGGCCGCGGGTCGGCCCGGCACTATCTTCGGGGTCGGCCTACGTATGGGTAGTGCTAACGCCTGCTTCACCTCGGCCGCGGGTTGGCCCGGCATTGCATTAACTTCGGGATCGGCCTACGTATGGGGAGTGCTTAACGCCTGCTTCACCTCAGCCACGGTTTGGCCCGGTGCTAACTTCGGGATCGGCCTACGTATGGGGAGTGCTTAACGCCTGCTTCACCTCGGCCGCGGGTCGGCCCGGTACTATCTTCGGGGTCGGCCTACGTATGGGGAGTGCTAACGCCTGCTTCACCTCGGCCGCGGGTCGGCCCGGCGCTATCTTCGGGATCGGCCTACGTATGGGGAGTGCTTAACGCCTGCTTCACCTCGGCCGCGGGTCGGCCCGGCATTGCATTAACTTCGGGATCGGCCTACGTATGGGGAGTGCTTAACGCCTGCTTCACCTCAGCCACGGTTTGGCCCGGTGCTAACTTCGGGATCGGCCTACGTATGGGGAGTGCTTAACGCCTGCTTCACCTCGGCCGCGGGTCGGCCCGGCACTATCTTCGGGGTCGGCCTACGTATGGGTAGTGCTAACGCCTGCTTCACCTCGGCCGCGGGTTGGCCCGGCATTGCATTATCTTCGGGGTCGGCCTACGCATAGGGAGTGCTTAACGCCTGCTTCACCTCAGCCACGGTTCGGCCCGTTGCTATCTTCGGGATCGGCCTACGTATGGGGAATGCTTAACGCCTGCTTCACCTCGGCCGCGGGTCGGCCCGGTGCTATCTTCGGGATCGGCCTACGTATGGGGAATGCTTAACGCCTGCTTCACCTCGGCCGCGGGTCGGCCCAGAATTGCATTAGCTTCGGGGTCGGCCTACGCATAGGGAGTGCTTAACGCCTGCTTCACCTCGGCTGCGGGTCGGCCGGGCACTATCTTCGGGATCGGCCTACGTATGGGGAGTGCTAACGCCTGCTTCAGCTCGGCCGCGGGTCGGCCGGGCATTGCATTACCTTCGGGGTCGGCCAACGTATGGGGAGTGCTTAACGCCTGCTTAACCTCGGCCGCGGATCGGCCAGGCGCTATCTTCGGGATCGGCCTACGTATGGGGACTGCTTAACGCCTGCTTCACCTCGGCTGCGGGTCGGCCCGGCACTATCTTCGGGATCGGCCTACGCATAGGGAGTGCTTAACGCCTGCTTCACCTCAGCCGCGGGTCGGCCCGGCACTATCTTCGGGGTCGGCCTACGTATGGGTAGTGCTAACGCCTGCTTCACCTCGGCCGCGGGTCGGCCCGGCATTGCATTATCTTCGGGGTCGGCCTACGCATAGGAAGTGCTTAACGCCTGCTTCACCTCAGCCACGGTTCGGCCCGGTGCTATCTTCGGGATCGGCCTACGTATGGGGAGTGCTTAACGCCTGCTTCACCTCGGCTGCGGGTCGGCCCGGCACTATCTTCGGGATCGGCCTACGTATGGGGAGTGCTAACGCCAGCTTCACCTCGGCCGCGGGTCGGCCCGGCATTGCATTATCTTCGGGGTCGGCCTACGCATAGGGAGTGCTTAACGCCTGCTTCACCTCAGCCGCGGGTCGGCCCGGCACTATCTTCGGGGTCGGCCTACGTATGGGTAGTGCTAACGCCTGCTTCACCTCGGCCGCGGGTCGGCCCGGCATTGCATTATCTTCGGGGTCGGCCTACGCATAGGAAGTGCTTAACGCCTGCTTCACCTCAGCCACGGTTCGGCCCGGTGCTATCTTCGGGATCGGCCTACGTATGGGGAGTGCTTAACGCCTGCTTCACCTCGGCTGCGGGTCGGCCCGGCGCTATCTTCGGGATCGGCCTACGTATGGGGAGTGCTAACGCCTGCTTAACCTCGGCCGCGGATCGGCCCGGCGCTATCTTCGGGATCGGCCTACGCATGGAGAGTGCTTAGCGCCTGCTTCACCTCCGCCACGGGTCGGCCCCGCATTGCACTATCTTCGGGATCGGCCCACGTATGGGGAGTGCTTAACGCCTGCTTCACCTCGGCCGCGGGTCGGCCAGGCACTGTCTTCGGGCTCGGCCTACGTATGAGGAGTGCTTAACGCCTGCTTCACCTCGGCCGCGGGTCGGCCCGGCATTGCATTAACTTCGGGATCGGCCTACGTATGGGGAATGCTTAACGCCTGCTTCACCTCGGCCGCTGGTCGGCCCGGCATTGCATTAACTTCGGGATCGGCCTACGTATGGGGAGTGCTTAACGCCTGCTTCACCTCGGCCACGGTTCGGCCCGGCGCTATCTTCGGGATCGGCCTACGTATGGGGAGTGCTTAACGCCTGCTTCACCTCGGCCGCGGGTCGGCCCGGCATTGCATTAACTTCGGGATCGGCCTACGTATGGGGAGTGCTTAACGCCTGCTTCACCTCAGCCACGGTTCGGCCCGGTGCTTTCTTCGGGATCGGCCTACGTATGGGGAATGCTTAACCCCTGCTTCACCTCGGCCGCGGGTCGGCCCGGCGCTAACTTCGGTATCGGCCTACGTATGGGGAGCGCTTAACGCCTGCCTCACCTCGACCGCGGGTCGGCCCAGCATTGCATTATCTTCGGGGTCGGCCTACGCATAGGGAGTGCTTAACGCCTGCTTCACCTCGGCCGCGGGTCGGCCCGGCATTGCATTATCTTCGGGGTCGGCCTACGCATAGGGAGTGCTTAACGCCTGCTTCACCTCGGCTGCGGGTCGGCCCGGCACTATCTTCGGGATCGGCCTACGTATGGGGAGTGCTTAACGCCTGCTTCACCTCGGCCGCGGGTCGGCCCAGCATTGCATTACCTTCGGGGTCGGCCTACGCATAGGGAGTGCTTAACGCCTGCTTCACCTCGGCCGCGGGTCGGCTCGGCACTATCTTCGGGATCGGCCTACGTATGGGGACTGCTTAACGCCTGCTTCACCTCGGCTGCGGGTCGGCCCGGCACTAACTTCGGGATCGGCCTACGTATGGGGAGTGCTAACGCCTGCTTCACCTCGGCCGCGGGTCGGCCCGGCATTGCATTATCTTCGGGGTCGGCCTACGCATAGGGAGTGCTTAACGCCTGCTTCACCTCGGCTGCGGGTCGGCCCGGCACTATCTTCGGGATCGGCCTACGTATGGGTAGTGCTAACGCCTGCTTCACCTCGGCCGCGGGTCGGCCCGGCATTGCATTATCTTCGGGGTCGGCCTACGCATAGGGAGTGCTTAACGCCTGCTTCACCTCGGCTGCGGGTCGGCCCGGCACTATCTTAGGGATCGGCCTACGTATGGGGAGTGCTTAACGCCTGCTTCACCTCGGCCGCGGGTGGCCCAGCATTGCATTACCTTCGGGGTCGGCCTACGCATAGGGAGTGCTTAACGCCTGCTTCACCTCGGCCGCGGGTCGGCTCGGCACTATCTTCAGGATCGGCCAACATATGGGGAGTGCTTAACGCCTGCTTCACCTCGGCTGCGGGTCGGCCCGGCACTATCTTCGGGATCGGCCTACGTATGGGGAGTGCTAACGCCTGCTTCACCTCGGCCGCGGGTCGGCCGGGCATTGCATTACCTTCGGGGTCGGCCAATGTATGGGGAGTGCTTAACGCCTGCTTAACCTCGGCCGCGGATCGGCCCGGCGCTATCTTCGGGATCGGCCTACGTATGGGGACTGCTTAACGCCTGCTTCACCTCGGCTGCGGGTCGGCCCGGCACTATCTTCGGGATCGGCCTACATATGGGGAGTGCTAACGCCTGCTTCACCTCGGCCGCGGGTCGGCCCGGCATTGCATTATCTTCGGGGTCGGCCTACGCATAGGGAGTGCTTAACGCCTGCTTCACCTCAGCCGCGGGTCGGCCCGGCACTATCTTCGGGGTCGGCCTACGTATGGGTAGTGCTAACGCCTGCTTCACCTCGGCCGCGGGTCGGCTCGGCATTGCATTATCTTCGGGGTCGGCCTACGCATAGGGAGTGCTTAACGCCTGCTTCACCTCGGCCGCGGGTCGGCCCGGCATTGCATTAACTTCGGGATCGGCCTACGTATGGGGAATGCTTAACGCCTGCTTCACCTCGGCCACGGTTCGGCCCGGCGCTATCTTCGGGATCGGCCTACGTATGGGGAGTGCTTAACGCCTGCTTCACCTCGGCCGCGGGTCGGCCCGGCATTGCATTAACTTCGGGATCGGCCTACGTATGGGGAGTGCTTAACGCCTGCTTCACCTCAGCCACGGTTCGGCCCGGTGCTTTCTTCGGGATCGGCCTACGTATGGGGAATGCTTAACCCCTGCTTCACCTCGGCCGCGGGTCGGCCCGGCGCTAACTTCGGTATCGGCCTACGTATGGGGAGCGCTTAACGCCTGCCTCACCTCGGCCGCGGGTCGGCCCAGCATTGCATTATCTTCGGGGTCGGCCTACGCATAGGGAGTGCTTAACGCCTGCTTCACCTCGGCCGCGGGTCGGCCCGGCATTGCATTATCTTCGGGGTCGGCCTACGCATAGGGAGTGCTTAACGCCTGCTTCACCTCGGCTGCGGGTCGGCCCGGCACTATCTTCGGGATCGGCCTACGTATGGGGAGTGCTTAACGCCTGCTTCACCTCGGCCGCGGGTCGGCCCAGCATTGCATTACCTTCGGGGTCGGCCTACGCATAGGGAGTGCTTAACGCCTGCTTCACCTCGGCCGCGGGTCGGCTCGGCACTATCTTCGGGATCGGCCTACGTATGGGGACTGCTTAACGCCTGCTTCACCTCGGCTGCGGGTCGGCCCGGCACTAACTTCGGGATCGGCCTACGTATGGGGAGTGCTAACGCCTGCTTCACCTCGGCCGCGGGTCGGCCCGGCATTGCATTATCTTCGGGGTCGGCCTACGCATAGGGAGTGCTTAACGCCTGCTTCACCTCGGCTGCGGGTCGGCCCGGCACTATCTTCGGGATCGGCCTACGTATGGGTAGTGCTAACGCCTGCTTCACCTCGGCCGCGGGTCGGCCCGGCATTGCATTATCTTCGGGGTCGGCCTACGCATAGGGAGTGCTTAACGCCTGCTTCACCTCGGCTGCGGGTCGGCCCGGCACTATCTTAGGGATCGGCCTACGTATGGGGAGTGCTTAACGCCTGCTTCACCTCGGCCGCGGGTGGCCCAGCATTGCATTACCTTCGGGGTCGGCCTACGCATAGGGAGTGCTTAACGCCTGCTTCACCTCGGCCGCGGGTCGGCTCGGCACTATCTTCAGGATCGGCCAACATATGGGGAGTGCTTAACGCCTGCTTCACCTCGGCTGCGGGTCGGCCCGGCACTATCTTCGGGATCGGCCTACGTATGGGGAGTGCTAACGCCTGCTTCACCTCGGCCGCGGGTCGGCCGGGCATTGCATTACCTTCGGGGTCGGCCAATGTATGGGGAGTGCTTAACGCCTGCTTAACCTCGGCCGCGGATCGGCCCGGCGCTATCTTCGGGATCGGCCTACGTATGGGGACTGCTTAACGCCTGCTTCACCTCGGCTGCGGGTCGGCCCGGCACTATCTTCGGGATCGGCCTACGTATGGGGAGTGCTAACGCCTGCTTCACCTCGGCCGCGGGTCGGCCCGGCATTGCATTATCTTCGGGGTCGGCCTACGCATAGGGAGTGCTTAACGCCTGCTTCACCTCAGCCGCGGGTCGGCCCGGCACTATCTTCGGGGTCGGCCTACGTATGGGTAGTGCTAACGCCTGCTTCACCTCGGCCGCGGGTCGGCTCGGCATTGCATTATCTTCGGGGTCGGCCTACGCATAGGGAGTGCTTAACGCCTGCTTCACCTCAGCCACGGTTCGGCCCGGTGCTATCTTCGGGGTCGGCCTACGTATGGGGAGTGCTTAACGCCTGCTTCACCTCGGCTGCGGGTCGGCCCGGCACTATCTTCGGGATCCGCCTACGTATGGGGAGTGCTAACGCCTGCTTCACCTCGGCCGCGGGTCGGCCGGGCATTGCATTACCTTCGGGGTCGGCCAACGTATGGGGAGTGCTTAACGCCTGCTTAACCTCGGCCGCGGATCGGCCCGGCGCTATCTTCGGGATCGGCCTACGTATGGAGAGTGCTTAACGCCTGCTTCACCTCCGCCACGGGTCGGCCCCGCATTGCACTATCTTCGGGATCGGCCCACGTATGGGGAGTGCTTAACGCCTGCTTCACCTCGGCCGCGGGTCGGCACGGCATTGCATTAACTTCGGGATCGGCCTACGTATGGGGAATGCTTAACGCCTGCTTCACCTCGGCCGCTGGTCGGCCCGGCATTGCATTAACTTCGGGATCGGCCTACGTATGGGGAGTGCTTAACGCCTGCTTCACCTCGGCCACGGTTCGGCCCGGCGCTATCTTCGGGATCGGCCTACGTATGGGGAGTGCTTAACGCCTGCTTCACCTCGGCCGCGGGTCGGCCCGGCATTGCATTAACTTCGGGATCGGCCTACGTATGGGGAGTGCTTAACGCCTGCTTCACCTCAGCCACGGTTCGGCCCGGTGCTATCTTCGGGATCGGCCTACGTATGGGGAATGCTTAACGCCTGCTTCACCTCGGCCGCGGGTCGGCCCGGCGCTAACTTCGGTATCGGCCTACGTATGGGGAGTGCTTAACGCCAGCTTCACCTCGGCCGCGGGTCGGCCCAGCATTGCATTATCTTCGGGGTCGGCCTACGCATAGGGAGTGCTTAACGCCTGCTTCACCTCAGCCACGGTTTGGCCCGGTGCTACCTTCGGGCTCGGCCTACGTATGGGGAATGCTTAACGCCTGCTTCACCTCGGCCGCTGGTCGGCCCGGCATTGCATTAACTTCGGGATCGGCCTACGTATGGGGAGTGCTTAACGCCTGCTTCACCTCGGCCACGGTTCGGCCCGGCGCTGTCTTCGGGATCGGCCTACGTATGGGGAGTGCTTAACGCCTGCTTCACCTCGGCCGCGGGTCGGCCCGGCATTGCATTAACTTCGGGATCGGCCTACGTATGGGGAGTGCTTAACGCCTGCTTCACCTCAGCCACGGTTCGGCCCGGTGCTATCTTCGGGATCGGCCTACGTATGGGGAATGCTTAACGCCTGCTTCACCTCGGCCGCGGGTCGGCCCGGCGCTAACTTCGGTATCGGCCTACGTATGGGGAGTGCTTAACGCCAGCTTCACCTCGGCCGCGGGTCGGCCCAGCATTGCATTATCTTCGGGGTCGGCCTACGCATAGGGAGTGCTTAACGCCTGCTTCACCTCAGCCACGGTTTGGCCCGGTGCTACCTTCGGGATCGGCCTACGTATGGGGAATGCTTAACGCCTGCTTCACCTCGGCCGCGGGTCGGCCCGGCACTGTCTTCGGGCTCGGCCTACGTATGGGGAGTGCTTAACGCCTGCTTCACCTCGGCCGCGGGTCGGCCCGGCTTTGCATTAACTTCGGGATCGGCCTACGTATGGGGAGTGCTTAACGCCTGCTTCACCTCAGCCACGGTTCGGCCCGGCGCTATCTTCGGGATCGGCGTACGTATGGGGAATGCTTAACGCCTGCTTCACCTCGGCCGCGGGTCGGCCCGGCATTGCATTAACTTCGGGATCGGCCTACGTATGGGGAGTGCTTAACGCCTGCTTGACCTCGGCCACGGTTCGGCCCGGCGCTATCTTCGGGATCGGCCTACGTATGGGGAGTGCTTAACGCCTGCTTCACCTCGGCCGCGGGTCGGCCCGGCATTGCATTAACTTCGGGATCGGCCTACGTATGGGGAGTGCTTAACGCCTGCTTCACCTCAGCCACGGTTTGGCCCGGTGCTAACTTCGGGATCGGCCTACGTATGGGGAATGCTTAACGCCTGCTTCAACTCGGCCGCGGGTCGGCCCGGCACTATCTTCGGGGTCGGCCTACGTATGGGTAGTGCTAACGCCTGCTTCACCTCGGCCGCGGGTTGGCCCGGCATTGCATTAACTTCGGGATCGGCCTACGTATGGGGAGTGCTTAACGCCTGCTTCACCTCAGCCACGGTTTGGCCCGGTGCTAACTTCGGGATCGGCCTACGTATGGGGAGTGCTTAACGCCTGCTTCACCTCGGCCGCGGGTCGGCCCGGTACTATCTTCGGGGTCGGCCTACGTATGGGGAGTGCTAACGCCTGCTTCACCTCGGCCGCGGGTCGGCCCGGCGCTATCTTCGGGATCGGCCTACGTATGGGGAGTGCTTAACGCCTGCTTCACCTCGGCCGCGGGTCGGCCCGGCATTGCATTAACTTCGGGATCGGCCTACGTATGGGGAGTGCTTAACGCCTGCTTCACCTCAGCCACGGTTTGGCCCGGCACTATCTTCGGGGTCGGCCTACGTATGGGTAGTGCTAACGCCTGCTTCACCTCGGCCGCGGGTTGGCCCGGCATTGCATTATCTTCGGGGTCGGCCTACGCATAGGGAGTGCTTAACGCCTGCTTCACCTCAGCCACGGTTCGGCCCGTTGCTATCTTCGGGATCGGCCTACGTATGGGGAATGCTTAACGCCTGCTTCACCTCGGCCGCGGGTCGGCCCGGTGCTATCTTCGGGATCGGCCTACGTATGGGGAATGCTTAACGCCTGCTTCACCTCGGCCGCGGGTCGGCCCAGAATTGCATTAGCTTCGGGGTCGGCCTACGCATAGGGAGTGCTTAACGCCTGCTTCACCTCGGCTGCGGGTCGGCCGGGCACTATCTTCGGGATCGGCCTACGTATGGGGAGTGCTAACGCCTGCTTCAGCTCGGCCGCGGGTCGGCCGGGCATTGCATTACCTTCGGGGTCGGCCAACGTATGGGGAGTGCTTAACGCCTGCTTAACCTCGGCCGCGGATCGGCCAGGCGCTATCTTCGGGATCGGCCTACGTATGGGGACTGCTTAACGCCTGCTTCACCTCGGCTGCGGGTCGGCCCGGCACTATCTTCGGGATCGGCCTACGCATAGGGAGTGCTTAACGCCTGCTTCACCTCAGCCGCGGGTCGGCCCGGCACTATCTTCGGGGTCGGCCTACGTATGGGTAGTGCTAACGCCTGCTTCACCTCGGCCGCGGGTCGGCCCGGCATTGCATTATCTTCGGGGTCGGCCTACGCATAGGAAGTGCTTAACGCCTGCTTCACCTCAGCCACGGTTCGGCCCGGTGCTATCTTCGGGATCGGCCTACGTATGGGGAGTGCTTAACGCCTGCTTCACCTCGGCTGCGGGTCGGCCCGGCACTATCTTCGGGATCGGCCTACGTATGGGGAGTGCTAACGCCTGCTTCACCTCGGCCGCGGGTCGGCCCGGCATTGCATTATCTTCGGGGTCGGCCTACGCATAGGGAGTGCTTAACGCCTGCTTCACCTCAGCCGCGGGTCGGCCCGGCACTATCTTCGGGGTCGGCCTACGTATGGGTAGTGCTAACGCCTGCTTCACCTCGGCCGCGGGTCGGCCCGGCATTGCATTATCTTCGGGGTCGGCCTACGCATAGGAAGTGCTTAACGCCTGCTTCACCTCAGCCACGGTTCGGCCCGGTGCTATCTTCGGGATCGGCCTACGTATGGGGAGTGCTTAACGCCTGCTTCACCTCGGCTGCGGGTCGGCCCGGCGCTATCTTCGGGATCGGCCTACGTATGGGGAGTGCTAACGCCTGCTTAACCTCGGCCGCGGATCGGCCCGGCGCTATCTTCGGGATCGGCCTACGCATGGAGAGTGCTTAGCGCCTGCTTCACCTCCGCCACGGGTCGGCCCCGCATTGCACTATCTTCGGGATCGGCCCACGTATGGGGAGTGCTTAACGCCTGCTTCACCTCGGCCGCGGGTCGGCCAGGCACTGTCTTCGGGCTCGGCCTACGTATGGGGAGTGCTTAACGCCTGCTTCACCTCGGCCGCGGGTCGGCCCGGCATTGCATTAACTTCGGGATCGGCCTACGTATGGGGAATGCTTAACGCCTGCTTCACCTCGGCCGCTGGTCGGCCCGGCATTGCATTAACTTCGGGATCGGCCTACGTATGGGGAGTGCTTAACGCCTGCTTCACCTCGGCCACGGTTCGGCCCGGCGCTATCTTCGGGATCGGCCTACGTATGGGGAGTGCTTAACGCCTGCTTCACCTCGGCCGCGGGTCGGCCCGGCATTGCATTAACTTCGGGATCGGCCTACGTATGGGGAGTGCTTAACGCCTGCTTCACCTCAGCCACGGTTCGGCCCGGTGCTTTCTTCGGGATCGGCCTACGTATGGGGAATGCTTAACCCCTGCTTCACCTCGGCCGCGGGTCGGCCCGGCGCTAACTTCGGTATCGGCCTACGTATGGGGAGCGCTTAACGCCTGCCTCACCTCGGCCGCGGGTCGGCCCAGCATTGCATTATCTTCGGGGTCGGCCTACGCATAGGGAGTGCTTAACGCCTGCTTCACCTCGGCCGCGGGTCGGCCCGGCATTGCATTATCTTCGGGGTCGGCCTACGCATAGGGAGTGCTTAACGCCTGCTTCACCTCGGCTGCGGGTCGGCCCGGCACTATCTTCGGGATCGGCCTACGTATGGGGAGTGCTTAACGCCTGCTTCACCTCGGCCGCGGGTCGGCCCAGCATTGCATTACCTTCGGGGTCGGCCTACGCATAGGGAGTGCTTAACGCCTGCTTCACCTCGGCCGCGGGTCGGCTCGGCACTATCTTCGGGATCGGCCAACATATGGGGAGTGCTTAACGCCTGCTTCACCTCGGCTGCGGGTCGGCCCGGCACTATCTTCGGGATCGGCCTACGTATGGGGAGTGCTAACGCCTGCTTCACCTCGGCCGCGGGTCGGCCGGGCATTGCATTACCTTCGGGGTCGGCCAACGTATGGGGAGTGCTTAACGCCTGCTTAACCTCGGCCGCGGATCGGTCCGGCATTGCATTATCTTCGCGGTCTGCCTACGTATGGGGAGTGCTTAACTCCTGCTTCACCTCCGCCGCGGGTCGGCCCGACGTTAGCTTTGGGATCGGCCTACGGATGGGGAGTGCTTAACGCCTGCTTCACCTCGGCCGCGAGTCGGCCCGGCATGGCATTATCTTGGACATCAGCCCGCGTATGAGATTTTTGCTTACCACGCCGACACGAAAATTTCGTTGTACGGCAGAGGTATACAGCTCCGCTGTAAAACATCGAAAGCATGCAGCAGAAAGGCCCCATCCGAAGGGTCTCTTGCCGACCAAATAATGTATTTCTTTCCCTCTCAAGTTCAGCCTTCTCCCACAGCAGTCAATCCCGTCCCTAAAGTTTTACTTTTTGCCACTTCTCTTGTGAACTCTCGTGTTTTTCGTGAATGGGAAGTTCGCGTAAGCACCACTCTAAAAACTGCCCCCATGAAGGCCAAGGTGTTGTCATGCCTTGTTTGCCTTTAAGGCAAATTGTATGCAAAGTTCAGCGGGCTTACTTTGCTGGCAGGGTTTCAACCCATCGCAGCGCAGGTGCAATACACTTGTCACAGTGCAAGGTTCAAGATTTGCTTCTACCACCTTGAGCATGCACTGAAAGCTACCATACGCAACCTGATTTTAGCAATGTCTTCTCAGTGGAATTCAGCCAGAAGTTGGGCCAACGACCATGTGCTCGGCAAGCAGCTGAACGCCATGACCACGGTCAGCTCATTTCAATAATTGGAAAGGGTTTTGCTCAGTTGAGTGAAATGCTGGCAAAAGTTAAAAAGTCGTGTAGCAACATTTAACAGTAATCTCGAGTCAAAATGGAGGACACCAACAAAAATGGTCATAAATATTGCACGTTTCAGCTGCCATACCAAATACCTTTTAGTTCAGAGTCCTTTTGACATGAATTGACTACCCAACCTGACACTATGTCGCCAAACCATCAATTTCAGCAACAGTAATTGCATATCTTATCCAAGGTTGGCCCCACACTGCAGGCCAGAGGTGCCCGACAAGATGAAACCCCACCATCGCCACCTGTTGGTGGGACATGACACTGCACCAAGTGCGGCAGAACCACATACAAATACATGGGCTAAAGCAGCTCATGCTACATCACTAATGCTTCAAGCTAGCTAGGAATAAACAAAAATTGTGGAAGGACCACGTTCGATCGCCTTCAACTTTTTTTATACACGCGCGTTCAATAAATCTTCATTGGAGATCTGAAGAGATGCCCTTTAGTACCCGGTGTACTACACACCTAAGAGCAAGTGTTAGGGCTTCCTTTCAAAAATCGAGCATCACACCTCACAATGCCTATGCTAGTGGCAAAACATGTTTTGGGTCACACATGCTCAAAGAACTTGATGCCAAGACTAAGAGGCCTAAAGATAAAATGGGGTCATTTCCTTTGTCAGTGTGTAAGCCAGTGGCCCCTGATACGATGCATGTATGAAAATCCATTTTTCAATATAGCAACCTTTCGTGCTGGAGACATGGATCCAAACCCGTCTGTAAATTGCTCGAATGAAATGGTGGCAAACCATTTCAACTGAAGAAATGTTTCACTTCAACTTCAGCAACACTCAGAACAAGTATCAAGAAAGCCAGATATTATCATGTTGCAAGAGACCCTCATTGAGGAAGTAAAGCTCTCAGGTTACCGGTCCCACGCCAGCCCACCAAGCTTCCGGACCGCGGCCGGCAGTAGCGGCAGGGGAGTTTGCACCTTGGTGAGAAAAGGCATCACGTACGTCGAGCACGAGTTATTGAGCAAAAGCCCAATCGAGCACACCATGGTAGAGGTGGTTACCGGGAAAAAGCAGAAGGAAAGCTCTTTTCTGGTAAACGTGTACAGTAGCCCTTCACACGGAAAGCAGAAATTCAAAGCACTGTTACACAAAGCGTGCAACGTCGCGGGGCCCGACAACAGGCTGGTAATCTGCGGGGACTTCAACGCGCCTAATCAAGCCTGGGGTTACCCCAAAACATTGGCAAAGGGCAGGGACCTAATGCAAGATGCTACCGACTTGGGACTAAATCTAATTACCGACCCAGCATACCCTACAAGAATCGGCAACTCGATCACCCGGGACACAACGCCCGATCTCACTTTCGTCAGGAGTAATGGCGGTGGTATGGCGGACTTCGAATGGCGCAACACGGGCCACGAATTGGGAAGTGACCATTACATTGTGGAGGTCGCTATCCCGCTCGGTGGTACCGACGAAGTTGGCAGAAGCCTTCGGAAACATAGATTTACTGACTGGGACGCGTTTCGAGGATTGTTACCCGAGGAGCAAACCGAAATTACGGACATTGAGAAGTGGTCCACCGAGATTGTAAACAAGGTAGAAAAGGCCACCAAGGAAGTCGAGACGGACGAGCGTGTCCACAGGGTCGACAGCCGCCTCGCCCACCTCATCGAAGCCAAGCAGTCCATCCTGTCAACGTGGTAGACGCAGAGGACAAACAGAAAGCTGCGCAAGAAGGTCGCCGAACTCAACCGCGAGATCGAGTCCCACAGCCGAGTGCTATGCACACAGCAATGGAATGAGGTTTGTAACGCAGCGGACGGCCAGATGCACTGCGGCAAGACGTGGAGTATGCTGAGGCATCTTTTGGATGCGACCACGACCAAATCTCACCAGCACCACAACTTGGCCAAGATCATCCACAGGGCGCTGACCTAGCACGGGGAAGACGAAGTGAAGAAACGCCTCGACGACAAGTACCTCCCGGTCACTCCCACAGACACGCACCCGGACTACCTAGGCGAAGCAAACGAGTGGCTAGATCGAGACATTGAAGTATGGGAAGTACGGGTTGCCCTGCACGATCTCAACAGCAACTCCGCCGCTGGTCCCGACCGCGTTACGAACAGAGCGCTGAAAAATCTTAACGAAGCGGCGATAGAGAACCTCACGGCATACTTCAACACTTGCTGGCGAGCCGGATCATTACCTCGGCAGTGGAAAGCAGCCAAGACCATCTTGATTCCCAAGCCGGGCAAGCCACCCAACATTGAGAACCTCCGGCCGATCTCGCTTACGTCCTGTGTGGGCAAAGCGTTGGAGCATGTACTCATGAACAGGTGGCAGAGGTACCTGGAAGATTCGGGGCTCTACCCAAACACCATCATCGGGTTCCGAAACAAGCTCGGAACTCAGGACGCCATGATACAACTGAAAAATGACATCCTCGATGACACTACCAACACGAAAGACAAGCGAGCCATCTTGGGTTTGGACCTGCAGAGCGCTTTTGACAAAGTAATTCACTCTGCAATTCTGGCCCAGGTGTCACGGCTAAACATGGGCAAGAGAACTTATGCGTACATCAAGGATTTTTTGACGGAGCGGACTACTGAAATCATCGCCGGTGACCTGCGGCTCCAAAAGAAGAAGCTCGGCAGTGTCGGGACCCCCCAGGGCTCAGTCATCTCGCCATTGCTTTTCAACCTTGTAATGATAGGGGTGGCCGAGCGCCTCTCACGAGTCGCGCGGGTCCGACACACCATCTATGCCGACGACATAACGCTCTGGGTCCCAGGAGGAAGCGATGGACACATCGAGAATACATTGCAAGAGGCGGTTGACGCTATCGAGGAGCAGCTGGACGGGTCTGAGCTCGTCTGCTCCCCAAGCAAGTCTGAGCTGTTGGTGGTTCCTCCGAAAAGGACAGCTAGGAAGACGAAAGGCAACGAGCCTGCGAGAGAGCAAGACACAATAAAGATCAAGACGAGCGGTGGTCACATGACCCCGGCTGTCGAGAAGATCCGAGTGCTGGGGATGCTGATTGAGCGCAAACGAGTCAACGGCGAGACGGTCAACCGTCTGGCGGCCAAAGTCACCACGGCCATCCGCCTCATTAAGAGGGTGTCGCACAGAACAGCAGGCATGAAGGAAGAAAGCCTCATCCGGCTAGTGGAATCCTTCGCTATAAGCCACATTAGATACGTTGCTGCTTTCCACAACTGGAGGCAGTGCGAACGCAGTAAGATCAATGCGCTCATACGCAAAGCGTACAAGGCTGCACTCGGACTTCTCGACTGCACAAGCACCGACAAGTTCCTGGCCTTGGGAGTGCATAACACCCTGGAGGAAATCGCCGAGGCGCAGAGCTCAGCTCAACTCACGCGAGGCTCAGCTCGCGCGGCTATCAGAAACAAGAACGGGCAGACAAGTGCTGCGTGACCTAGGCCTGGGACCAAAGGAAATTGGACCCGAAAATACAGAGGTGCCTGTACCGGACGCAATTAGTAGACGGCTACGGGTACGTCCGGTACCAAGAAATATGAGCCCTGAGTTCCACAAAGAGCGGCGGGCGGCGAGGGCCAAGGCGCTCATCGATCTCCATGCCAAAGACAGGGGTGCCGTGTTTGTGGACGCGGCAGAGTATCCACATGACAGAAAGGCATTCGCCGCTGCAGTCGTCGGGGCATCGACCGGTGCAACTAGAACAGCGGCGAGTGTGCGGACTCGAGGGGCGCATCAAGCCGAGGAGGTGGCGGCCATTGCTTTGGCCATCGCCGACCCCGAGTGCACGACTGTGCTCTGCGATTCTAGGACGGCAGTGAAAAATTACGCCAGAGCAAGGGTGTGTGGTGAAGCCGCGCGTGTGTTGAGTGTGGTCGATGTCGCGAGTGAAAGTCGGTGTGTGGTGATAAAGTGGTTTCCGGCCCACATGGGCAGTGATGTGTCGGATCGCGGCAACGCTAACCACAACGAGACGGCGAACGCGGCGGCGCGAGGACTAACCAACCGTGCCGCTGCTACTACAGCCGACCCGTCGTGGTGGTGGGAAACCAAGGACAAAATGACTTCCTACAATTAAATTGTGAAATGGTACCGACTAGAGCGAAGGACTATGCCGCCACCTCATCCGGGCTTGACCCGTAAGGAGGCGGTTTTATACCGACAACTTCAAACGGGGTCGTTATTCACCCCGGTGCTGATGAGGCACGTGTGTCCAAGTGTTTATGAAAGTGATCTGTGTTGCGTGTGCCGAAAGGAAAGAGCCACTGCAGCTCGCATCCTTTGGGACTGTACTAAAAATCCGCATGAAGCTGCAACACTAACAACGATCCCGCCGCGGCTCGAGGCCGCAACGAGATGCTATGACCAAGATGTTCAAACCCAGGCCGTCCAGCAGATCTCGGCGGCCCTCGAAAGGCAACGACCGAGCGAAACCGGAGGGAGGCTGCCACCCCAAAGGAGGGGCAGGCGCGGTCGACCAAAGGGAATAGTGCGGCCGCGGCCGAAGTAGAGGCGCCACACGCCGCGAAGACGTCATGGCCGCGTCACGGTAACGCCTCCCTAACAGAGGAAGGCTAACCGTTCTGCAGGCGTTCAGAACAAAGTTTCGTCACTCACTTCAACATCGTCCCATTATTAGAAAAAACAACTTGGAAAAACTTGCAGTGGGCAGTTTGCCTTAAGTGCAAAGCATTGACAGTGATAGCAAGGTTCAGTGCTCTGCTCAAGCTCCTCCAACAATCAAGAGGGTTTCATGTTGACACGATGCACAAGGCAACTGATTCGGCGCAGCAGCAGCGCCCTGGCAGCTACCAGGCGTCTCGTAACGGTGTTGCGACATGTACTGCCAAGAGCATTGCAGGCATCGCACTGCGAAGCACAAGACGAGACCGATTGAAAACCTTCGACGTTTGTCAGCGCCCAGTGAAGTATGCAACATCATTGAAAGAAACAGCGCAAGAGACGAGACACGGCGAGTGGCAAACAAGCAGTGCTGCCACTCGTCATATCCAGTCTTTAGCGCAGTTTTGCTCAAGATGACTACTCAAGATGACTCAAGATGACTCAAACTGACTACGGATGGCTTGCATCTCTGGAGAATTAACTTGCTTAACAAGGCACCAGCCTCCTCAACCTCACAGCGGATAATGCGACTCCCAACACATGCTGTGCTGTGCTGTGTGCTGTTGATACTAAGACAGCACGACAACACAAACTCGCCTACAGTGTCCATATAATTACCAACGCAATGACAAATTACACCAACTCTACTACCAAGCCTTCTCATCAAGACTTTCCTTTTCCTCTGCCATCGATCGCGAAACAGCCTCCTTAAAAAAAAAAGCCTTTCAGGTAAAAAAAGCAGCACAATATGGCTCCTGCACGCTGGCTGCTTCCAGTCGCAAACACGTACGACCACAAAGGAAGAGGCAGCCAAGCAAGGCTACGGACGCCACTCGTATCATTTTATTGGCAATTCGAAAAAACGGAGAAAAAAACAGATGAGGTTACACTAGTCGCATGATTACACTTTGCATCACACACTAAATGTTTTGTCATGCCCCGTCAGAGATAGACAAGAGTACGGATGCTGTCACAAACTCTGCTGCCCGGGCACAAGAAATATTGTACAACCTACGAACAGTCTGCACCAATCGTTTCTGACCACTCTTTGCTTTGACACGGCAGCAATGAAAAACGGGGCATTAATTTGCACAATTAGCCAATTACATTAAGGTTGTGCAATGGCCCGGGCTTGGTCTAACATGGAGAAGATCGCAGAGATGCAATCAATGCACGTTGAATAATTCCTCCAGCAACGAACCGTCCTCTTGCCAGCTCTACAGTCACAGCGACAAATAGGCGATTATACACAGACTGATTATTTTTCTCCTAAAAAGATCCTGACACACTCACATCAACAGTGTTAAAAACTACAAGATATGGGGAGACATAACCAACCTACCATTAAAAAAAAAAAAGATTGACTTTTACACATTTCAATACGGGCAGCGCACAGGGCTGCTTTTTTGTATTTTAATTTCCTGCCCCCCTTTTCGACCATTCCTTTATTTCTCCCCACTAAAATGTAGATCTCACCGACATTTCTCACCAAATTTGTCGTATTCACTTATGTTGAATTTACCTAAAAAATGATGGCAGCATTCAAATGAGTGGGGGGTGGGTCGGTGGGGCAAGGGTGAAGACCCGTTATTTAGATAGACAAAGGTCAAAATGAAAACGATTTCAAGGGAGGGGTGGTAGGTGAGGCGAAGAATAATGCACGACAACACAAGGGGACCAGTTGGCGCTACAGGCAAGGTTGTACAACATGCGAGTGCTTCTCTCTCCACTGCTGTAAACAAGGGCAATGGAAGGCACCAGAACCATCGGCATAAACAAGCAAAATTACAATTGCAACAAGGCAAATTTTATCAATTTATCACATGCTGCAGGGAAATAAAGAAAACCACCAATCTCGCTCCTTCATGTTATACTGCTAAGGAAGGAGGGTAAGACGCGAGCATTTCACAAGGCCAGGACAAGGTCGGGATAAGAGGAGATCCATGTTGTCTTAACACGCATACCCACAAGTTCATACCATGTGCAGCTTAACTAATAATTAAAATTTTTAAAAAATAAATGACAAACCATAAAGAAAATTGCAGTGCAATGCAGCAGCACGTCTTCCCATTATTTTTTTTTTTTAGGAGGCAAATGAAATCGATTTTGAAGCCTTAATAACTAAGTGTAAGCAAACAGCCTAGTATAAAAAAGATAAACAAGCAGGCACTGATCCAAAAAAATTCGAGAAAAATTTCAATAATGAGATTATAAATAGCACGATAGTGATTACTTTATCACGCGGGCACCTGCTAGAAAAAAGCTAGTGTGGCAACTAGCTTAAGGACAGGCCGTAAGAGCTGACATTCTCGTGAACGGAAGGACACCATTAAAAGCGGGCAGCGTGAATCGGCGGAGGAGAGTACATTAAAGCAACTCCGACTGGCCGAGCCCGGTTCCATGTGAAAGCTATCCAACCAAGCAGACACATAGTGAGGCAACCTGCTGTGGCACACAACTCAAAGACAAAAAGCAAGAGAGGCAGGACACAACCGCGACGTTTATACTCGTACAGTTCTTGGGAAGGAGGGAGATGGGGAACAAGAAATTTTCACAAGCAACATTAGAAATGCAAAAGCTAAACAAAAACAAGAACCTGCTTGCATTTTATGCAAGACGCGATAGCACATTTGCATTCTCACTCAGGCAGATGTGAATGACTGCTAGAGATGAAATCTCATGCACACCGGAGGTGAAGGAAAAAAAGAAAGCATAGGGGAGGCATGCCAGGTCTAGTTGCCACAAGGAAGGGTAGTGGTGCAAATCTCTTTTTTTTTCTTTCTTCCCCTTTGAGAATAAAAAAGAAATGAGAGGAGAATTGATGAACACAATATGAGTGCATAAAAAGCCCAACGTAGGGCTATGGATGACTGCGTGCATGCAAAAACTTGGAGGAAAGTCTTTCAAGCGGCCCAGCAAACTTAAGGCCACACATTTTTAAGATAAAGAGCCAGCTAAACCTTCACCTGCATCTCAAACATTCCAATGACTCATTTTACATGAGATAAAAAGCTGATACATACTAACTTGGTGAAGAGGGGGGGGAGCGCAAAAAGATAAACAGCGGCAGGGGGGCAGCATCAGCCATCCATTCTGTATCTTTAACCCTAGCGGTGTTCTTAAAATAAAATAAAAGATAGATCATGAAGAAGAAATGTAGACGACTCTAATGAAATGAAGCGCAATGTGTGACAACAGCAAACTAGTAAAAAAATCTAAGACAGCAGGTGGCACACACAGTGCTGACTGACAGCTGTCTCAGAAGACTGTGTGAACTGCAGTGCAAGATTAGACAGTCAGCGCAGGGACCCAAGACGGACAAGAGCACACGCGCAAAGTGGCGTCCTGCTCCCGCCCGTTATCATTTTGCTGCGCTTATCGTCTCTGGATACCCAACGAGGTAACTATGACAGAACCAAGAAAGCCTCCCTTGCAGACAAGCAATCTTACCCACTACGCTTGCACGGAGGGTACTGGTCTCAACAGCTGCTCCCACCACAACCCGCTAGCAAACCTGCACTGCTGTTCACACAGAGGCTGCACATGGCCGACACAAGCACCCAGGTAGGGCTGGACCAGCATTCAGAACAAAGGATAGCTGGTGCCATGGGGCAACCAACACGAAGTGCATGGGGCCACAGGAAGAGGAGATGCTTTCGAAAGCTCTTCTGAGGTATGAAACGGTGGGGGCGCTATCCACTACGAGACAAGGTAATGGGGCCAGGAGGGGAGAGGAGGCTTATGAACTTTGCTGGCACTGCTTATATACACTCCCCTCTGCAGAGAGAGAGCACCACCGCCCCGCCCAAGAGTGACTGCCACGACAACCAGGGCGGGGCCGGGGGAGTTGAGGGCCTGGACAGGAAGGGATTGCGCACTCCCTTGTCATAAATAAATGACCCACAAAAACCAGACAAAGAGTTATGTACACCAAACACACGAGGCGACAACCGACACGCCAGGCCACACATACCAGGGAGGTTCCTCCATCCAGAAACCAAGACTGCACCTTTCTCGTAATTTTTAAAAGTCCGAAACGTTCCACTTGCCAGAAACATGCTGTACTGTCCCCCACATTTTTCGTTTATTTGGCCAAAGAGACCGATGGGAAGGTGCCGCACGTAGAGCCACTTCTTTTTTTGTTTCAGAGCCAACCCCCTTTTTTTGCTGAAGCCGTGGAGAGACCCACAGCAGGGCCACACAGTGGTGAAGGTAGCACAGAAACCGCACCACACTAAGCACTGCACGCCACCGAAGCACAGTCTTGTTGGGCGACGCGCACAGGTGGCCACAGGATCTCCCGCCGGCAGTCACATCGTCCCCCAATCGTGCGGCACCTGTCAAACGGGTCGCCGTGCATCAATGCTTACGTAAGACCATTTTTCGGTCGCTCCGAAGGACGGGCCCGGCGAGGCACCCTCCGGAGCTCGAGGAACCCCCACCCCAACACCAATGATGGAGTGTTCACTCCGTGCCTTTTTTACATCACTTCCCAGATGCGCCAGATGGGAAATTGGAAATTGTCCCCACATTTTCTGTTTCCTTCCTTTTTGCGTGAGTCTTTCCGGTTGTCGTCGTCGCTGATGCCACGGCAGAGCGGCAGATTGGCGGAGGAGGCGTCCCGGCACCAGTGGGTGGTGCTTGTCGCGACGCTGGTGTCCCGATGGTGGCGGCGGCATGCACTTCACCGCCACCCGTCGATGTCGGTGGGCTCCACCACAGCCCACCGAGGGGTTTTTTCTCTGTGTGTGTGTGCGTGTCCATGCATGCACTGGGCGAGGCTTTGGTCGGGCGGTGCCAAGGGTGCCACAGGAAAGCCCGGGCACACCACAGGCCCACGAGTGCGACAGAGGAACTTTTTTTTTTCTTCTTCTCCAAACAAACCCAGACACAATGTATAGCTTAAAGACGGGGCACCACATCAGTTACCTGCATGGCAACCAAGTTAGCAGGAGGTAGAAGGGAGAGAAAAGCACGACACTAGTTGCCAATGGGACAACTGCACCAGAGGGAGCTGAGGGACTGTTTTCAATGCACTACCCTGGACCTGCCAAGCAGACCTCAGAAGAGGGGGGAGGGACGGTCCCTGGGAGCCAAGGAAGGTGTACAAAGCTCTATGCGTGGGGCATCAGTTTGGAGCCCTTTCCACTGAAAAACTTTTTTTTTTCATCCCTGGAAGCACACACACGCACCGATCAGACTGCAGTTTTGCATAGTAAGTCAAAACAGTTCTTTCCTTAGGTTTTGGTAGGGGAGGGGACAATAAAGAGGAGGGAAAGGCAACCTCATGTTTCCAGCATGGAAGGACCGACGTTCAGATGAACAATTTTTCTCCACTCACACTGTTTCTCCAAGACTGCCCCGTCTATACAAACGAATGCAAAGGCCATACACATAGGCTTCTACAAGTGCACGCACACTCACTACACTCATTATGCCTACAGCACAAAACTCAGGACAACGACCAGAACCCACTTGTGACATCGAATCAGGGACAGTTCTCAGTGCACAGACCTGATGCACACCAGAAGACACACACTTCCTATGCATTAAGAAAAGAAAAGGACGGGTCGGGGAACAGGGAGCAAGAGGAAGCAAATCGGCACAAAGACAACAAAGGCCGAAATTTTCAAAACATGGGAGGCAAGAAACAGAGGAAAAGGTGCAAGGGCCTGAAGCCACACACCTGTATGACTCACTAAGAGACAACAGCAGTCCCTCACGGGTGTGGCAAAAGAAGAAAAGTGTATCAACTGAAAAAGGCTGCCGTCTAAAAAAGGAAACTTGTATGGCAGCAGAACAGAGAGGGAGCCAAGGCTGGAGACCGGAGGGATTGCTCCAGTTGGCGAAAAAGAAAAGCGGGCTCTTGGGGCACACAGAGCAGCGGAGAAGAGAAAACAGATGTACAAACGCACCTGAGAGACACCAGGTGCCTCATGCCCCAAAGCACACGTCAAAATGCACACTCTCTTCTTTGCCACAAGAATGGGGGATGCAGGCGCAACTCATCACACATTGCACGTCTGCGTGTACATCTTGCTCAAAAACTAGAGCTCCACCGGCCAGCCACCGGCACACCGGGAGCGTTGCCCACACAACCAAAGTCCAATTCCACTCGCTACCATCAGTGGGTGCTCCCAGGTGCAGCAGTCTGGCAGCCAGCGGGGGGCGGCACACGCACACTCACCCCCGCAAGTCCCCGGGTCGACCACAACGCTTCGTGATCTTCAGTCGGTCACGCGTTCCAAAAGAGATTAAAAAAATATATATGAGAGGTATAGGGGGTGGGAATATAGTGAGGGGGGGGGGGGGGGGGGGTTATCAGCAGTCCTGCGCGTCAGTCGCTCGACCACGTCGCTGAAGGGCCGGCCACACCGGAAAAGGCCTTTTTTTCCCTCGGGCATCCCAGGGGCGAGGGCTGGGACCGGGGCTGGGCCTCGGGGGTGACAAGGGGGGGAGAACAAAAGGGGCGCACCAGAAACCGTCCCACTGGCCTGGCAGCCACTCATCGCACCAACAGCGTCCTTCACAGTGTGTGTGTATGTGTGTCAACCGCACGTGTCTGTGTCAAGCACCACAAGCCTGGGAAAGAGGGAAGGGTGAAGCAGAAAGCAAGGAGATTAGGCACACTTGCTAAGCAGGGACAGCACAGTAACGGGCTTGCTCCTCCTCCTGCGCCACACACCAATGCTCACTTGTCCCACATGACAAGAAGAGGAATGCAGTGGGAGAGAGGGAATGCGAGGAAACAAAAGGAGCAAGGGGAAGCGTTCAGCCAACCATGCACGCCTTTCCCTTCCGTAACCCAATAGGGGCAAAGCTCACTTTAAAGCATCGAGCAGAAAGCACACAGCGTGAAATAAACCACTACGCCTGCATCAACATGTTAGTTGTTTCAGCAGGGCACGCTCAATCTTTAAAGATCAAGTAAATAACCAAGTTAACGTTTCGAGCTTCAAATTGGGGTAGTCACGACGCTAGGTGTTCTGTGTGCAAAATATTAGGCAATCTTTCTGTTCTCACATAATCAACAGTTAGCAAATCTTCAAATTCAGATTTTGTTTCATTTGCAAAACAAGGACAATGCAAAGAATGTTTGCAGCTTTTCTTTTTCATTCGGCGTGCAACACTTAAGCACTGTAGAGCTGTTCACAACACAACCTACCGATTGCACATGAAAGGCAATATTACGTGTCCAGATCAGAACTAGCCAATGCAACACAAAAGAGGGCAAACACAAACCGCAGTGCATTAAGAAAGGAAAGCACAGACAATCATCAATGAACTACAACATTGTCTTTCTAAGTACACCAACATCGAAAGAGCAGAAAAGAAACAAAAGGTACAAATGCCAACACACACTGCAACCTGCATCCCCCAACAATGACCACTAACAGCACTTCATCAAAAAAAAGAATACTTCAAGAGATTTAAAAAAATGCCGACACGCACAAGTCACTGATGACAGAAAAAAAATGTGACAGGCGGTCTCGCAGGCCAGATGGGAAACACACCATCTGGGTAGCTGCTACTGTGTTACATGAACACAACGTAAAAAAAAATATAAAGTACATGGAAACGTAACTCCTTGGGTTTCTCATCGATTCCGCTCTTCATAGCCACTCAAAGTCAGTTTGTTTTTCTCTGCTTTGCTACTTCAAGTTCCTGTGGGAGAGTATTCTTCATGTTCGCAGATATCGCGGATCAAGCCGTACCATGCAACAACAATTCCTCTTCCGGATGTGCTGCTCTCTTGCAAGAAGTTGCCTCGATGTTGGGAGCAAGGAGAAAGTGAGAGAGAGAGAGAAAGAGAAGGAGGAAAAAAAGGGAGGCGAGGGGAGGGAGTCGCCCAAGGAGCCGACGACGTCGTGGTGATGCATTCAAAGACACTGCTGCTCTCTCTCTCTATAAACTCAACAAAGAACAGGACTCGGAAGAAAACAGTACCCTGCAGGCACGGGAATTGCAAGGGACGGAGCAGAAGTGTGGGGTGTGCTTCATTCTGGGTTGGCCACTTTTTTTTCATGCTTCTTTCTTTCTTCCCTTTTTGTAGAAAAAAAAATCCCATTGTCCAGTCTGCAATTGCTAAGAACTCCAGTTGGAGACCTCCCGGAAGAGGCAAATAGCAAAGGAGGCAGTTTGAACCAGACACAACCAGACTGCCCAAACCCTACAAATGTCTAAGCCAATTGGCGGCCACAACGGCCTGAAAGAACAGTCGCAGCCTGGATGTCTCCCACCCCAAATTCCATGGGCGTAGCGTAAATACAACCTTCCCCGGGTAAAGGCACTCGAACTATTGAACTCGCGACTCGCATGCCAGAACAGGCGCACACCCCACACCAAGCTGCCCTCCTGGACAGGATGCTAAGCTAAGGCAGCCCCTGCCAGAGCACAAGCAATGGCATTGAGAGAGGCAGTGAGGAACAGGTGTAAGGCAGAGAGAGCGAAACACACTTCAACGGTCGCCAAGTTAAAGACCCTCTAGTGGCAGCTTTCTACGGGCTCTGGTGGGATTCGCAGGCTCCTAAATTCCAAAACACAAGACAGCCTGCCTGTCACTTTTGGTTTCAGCTTTGCTACCACAGAGAGCCTCCAGGGTGGATACGGACCAGTCTTAGAAGCTCGCTCTCCAAATGAAGAAAGAAAACAGTGGTGGCCTCAGACTGGGCAGCGGAACAGAGAATGGTAGGAAGTGATAGAACTGAGGAGGACTGCAAGAGCGAACAAGAGGTAGGCTGAGACAGCGAGGTAGATGAATCTAAAAAACCTGAGCCGGCAGTACTGACCGGCGGCATGATGCGAGACATGTCTGCCTGCTCTTTCTTTTTCCGTGTTTTCTGCTGCTCTTGGAAAGGGTTTACACTCGAACGCGAGCCAGTGCGGTTACAAACGCAGTTTTCCTGGCGGCTGGCTGCAAGACAGCACAGCCAGCGGGCACGAAGTCCTCAGGGCGACGACGCGTCGGCCGAAGACATTGGGCGTGTTCAGGGGTCAGGGGTGTCGGGTGGTCAGAGGGCAATAGGGTCCGGTGGTGGTGAACTTGGGAAGACAGCAGCCGGCTGCTGGAAGATGCCGGACTCCACCTGAAAGGAAAAAGCAAACGAACCTCGTCACAACAAGAACCACACACACACACTGCAGCAACAGCATGCCACACTACATTTGTGCTCACACACACTTTGACAAGACATACTGGTTTGAACCTTGCCTGCAAACAAGATCTTGCTGCACCAATACCTTTAGTTTTTTTTTTTTTTTTTTTCTCCCCGTGCCGTGTTTTCAACGGAATATTTTGAGTGAGTGAACGAGCGAGTGTGGGTGCATGAGGGGGCACGGTGCTAGCACAGGCACAGTAGCATAACAGCCCCACCCAAGAAGCTCTTCCATCAACCAGGGGGACGCGCCATCAAACAACTGATTCCCAAGCCTGCACCCTACCCTCAAGAAGGCACAAGAGAGGCCACTTCCAAATTCTTCTAGAGTAGAGAGAGGGAGAGGCTGAAGCATGAAGCTGAAACTTCACAGAAATTGCACAAGGGATTTGTGACTGGCTTACAGGGTGTCCACTTTGTTAACCATATAAAGCCCAACATACCATTCTTTATAAACTGAATTTGATGCCTAAATACTGTGATTTAAGCTCCGGAAACCCAATGTAGAGGCCATAGAGTTTTTGATAAGCTTAAGCGAATCTGAAATTGCAGAAGTTCTGCAAGTCAATTACTAATTTTTACACAATTATGCCACTGTTCCTACACTCTCTTATCGCCATAAATAAATGTGAACAAGTTGTTTTGGTTTTCTTTGATGTTAAATGGTGTTAGGGATTTGTGGGGCTAAATCAACTTAAAACATCACTAACAATGTTGCAGTCACCATCATCATCATCAGCCTGGTTGCGCCCACTGCAGGGCAAAGGCCTCTCCCATGCTTCTCCAACAACCCCGGACATGTACTAATTGTGGCCATGCCGTGCCTGCAAATTTCTTAATCTCATCCGCCCACCTAACTTTCTGCCGCCCCCTGCTACGCTTCCCTTCCCTTGGGATCCAGTCCGTAACCTTTAATGACCATCGGTTATCTTCCCTCCTCATTACATGTCCTGCCCATGCCCATTTCTTTTTTCTTGATTTCAACTAAGATGTCATTAACTCGCGTTTGTTCCCTCACCCAATCTGCTCTTTTCTTATCCCTTAACGTTACACCTATCATTCTTCTTTCCATAGCTCGTTGTGTCGTCCTCAATTTGAGTAGAACCCTTTTCGTCAGCCTCCAGGTTTCTGCCCCGTAGGTGAGTACTGGTAAGACACAGCTATTATATACTTTTCTCTTGAGGGATAATGGCAACCTGCGGTTCATGATTTGGGAATGCCTGCCAAACACACCCCAGCCCATTCTTATTCTTCTGATTATTTCCGTCTCATGATCCGGATGCGCCGTCACTACCTGCCCTAAGTAGATGTATTCCCTTACGACTTCCAGTGCCTCGCTGCCTATTGTAAATTGCTGTTCTCTCCCGAGACTGTTAAGCATTACTTTAGTTTTCTGCAGATTAATTTTTAGACCCACTCTTCTGCTTTGCCTCTCCAGGTCAGTGAGCATGCATTGCAATTGGTCCCCCGAGTTACTAAGCAAGGCAATATCATCAACAAATCGCAAGTTACTAAGGTATTCTCCATTAACTTTTATCCCCAATTCTTCCCAATCCAGGTCTCTGAATACCTCCTGTAAGCACGCTGTGAATAGCATTGGAGATATCGTATCTCCCTGCCTGACGCCTTTCTTTATTGGGATTTTGTTGCTTGCTTTATGGAGGACTACGGTGGCTAGGGAGCCGCTATAGATATCTTCCAGTATTTTTACATATGGCTCATCTACACCCTGATTCCGTAATGCCTCCATGACTGCTGAGGTTTCGACTGAATCAAACGCTTTCTCGTAATCAATGAAAGCTACATATAAGGGTTGGTTATATTCTGCACATTTCTCTATCACTTGATTGATAGTGTGAATATGGTCTATTGTTGAGTAGCCTTTACGGAATCCTGCCTGGTCCTTTGGTTGACAGAAGTCTAAGGTGTTCCTGATTCTATTTGCAATTACCTTAGTAAATACTTTGTAGGCAACGGACAGTAAGCTGATCGGTCTATAATTTTTCAAGTCATTGGCATCCCCTTTCTTATGGATTAGGATTATGTTAGCGTTCTTCCAAGATTCCGGTACGCTCGAGGTCATGAGGCATTGCGTATACAGGGTGGCCAGTTTCTCTAGAACAATCTGACCACCATCCTTCAACAAATCTGCTGTTACCTGATCCTTGCAGGTAACAGTTGCAGTCAGGATAACAAAATTAAATTCTGGTTATGAGGCCATAGTGGGGAACTACAGATTAATTTCAACCCTCTGGGATTCTTAAAAGGGACACTAAAGGCAAATACTAAGTCAATGTGGACTGTTAAGATGCCATTCCAGAAACCTTGCAGCACTTGTTTCGTGCCAAGAAAAGACTTCGTTCATGAGAAAATTGCATCTGAAAGGTCTACATACCTTTAGCGCAATTCGCATCAGCTGCCCCCAAGTGGGGGAGTGGTGATGTTGCATATGCCATCACCGCCCTTTACTGCCATCAGGGACTAAAACAGCACCAGTTTTCTGCACAAAATGCTAACGCTTGGCCACGAAGAAGCCGAGGCAAGACAGAGCGTTTGATTTGCCTCTGCAGCTGCTCTTGGTCAAGTGGCGTGGAGTGTTCAGGAATCCCATGACATGACATGAACATGGCATAGTCTGCCACTTGCAATTCGCACAAGTTTTGCAAGCCAGCAAAACCAGCCCAGCCTGACCAATAACGAAACTACTGAAACAGGAAAGTGCGGACGTCTCCAGAGTGGAGAAAACGAAACCCTTCAACTGCTCGTGTCGTTGCAAAGGGTAATGTTAACGAGTTCTCTGTTTTCTAAATATCACATAGAACTGGAGAAGTAGCATTTTATTTAGTCATATTGGAATACATTGATCTCTACATTGCGAGTGGTTAAGCACTAGTGACAGAATTATAATGAGGATTGCCTTCGTCATTGAGATAGTACTTGAATGTGCTGAAGGAGTCTCTTATCGTGACCTGCATTTACCTCCATTTCTAGAATGCTATAGCTATGTTTGCGATAATATTGTGACGGTATAGGAGACCTGCACCGGTGTATAAATATATGCAGGAGCGAGGGCTCTGAACCACGGTATAGGAAAACAGTCGACCTTGTCTTCTTCCGTTCTCGCACTATTGACACGTACCATACTAGAACACAAATCCCCGGGGACATGGAAGTTTACCATCAGGCAGTTGAGATCAGTCATGACATCATATTTCAATGGTTGCCAAGTCATTGTGGCATCCTTGCAAATGAGCAGGGATGCTAGTGCCAATTGTGTTGCTATCCTGCAGTCAAGAACAGACGCAGCGGGAAAGCTCTGTGCACTTGCTCATGAGCTTACCTTGGCCTAATGGAATTTGGCAGACATTAAAAACAAGTGCCTTTATTCCCTGGATCTTGATCTGAAGCTCTGCTTTTCACATGGCTTACCACGACGGGAGATAACTCCCCTCTGTCACCTGAGGCTTGGAGTAGCTTTTACCACTGCGTACTCTTACCTCATTGTCATGGCCACAAGTCCAGATTGTGAATTTTACGGGTGCGAAAAGACGATTGCGCACCTTCTGTGTGATTGTCATCGTTTCACTGCACAAAGACAAGTCCTCAGCACCGCGCTTCACAGGACTGACAACTGTCCCCTTACGGAAAGCAGAATTCTTGGACCTTCGCCCCAGCCGACATCGGCACTAAATGCTTTAAAAGCACTAGGGTGCCTTTTAAAGGAAACAGGACTCATTGAAAAACTATAGAATGTGTGAACTGATGCTTTCCTTTTCTTTTTTAAATCTTCCCTTGTTTTTCTTATCTTTTCTGCCCCTTACCCCATCCCCCTGTGCAGAGTAGCCAACCGGACACTTAATCTGATTAACCTCTCTGCCCTTCAGTTCTTGTTTTTCTTCCTTCCCAGGGGCAAAAGCGCCGTCCCAGCGCTGGCTAAGGTATATGGTGCTAGTCCCGAGCAGTAGGACATGAGCCTCGATATGTGTACAAGTTCCGTAGCCGGGGCTGCCAACACAGTGGGGGCAACCACAAAAGAGACCTTGCATGTCAAGTCAGTCACTTGGCGCAGAACGCAATAGGGTCTAAAATAATGGGGCAGCAGTATGTCTCAGAGGCCGATGTAATGAGAAGGCCACCAGAGAAGGACCAGTGAGCCAGGATCGAAGAGGGCATCTCGGTGGTGATGATCGTAAAGCACTTTTTGAACAGCGAGATGCTACAAGACGGTCACGGGCAATGCGGCAGGCAGTTTTGGAGCGGGCAATGACATCCAGAGCATAGGAGCAAGTCGCAGATGAATCTGTGGGAAGCAAGGAATCAAATGGCGGGAGTGCACTGCAGCCATACTGAGGTAGAAAGGTGAATAACCTGCTGCGTCGTGGCGCAAAGAGTTATAAGCAAAGGTGACAGGGCAATGCCCAGTCCCAATCCCGATGATCCTGAGACACATACATAACGAGCATATCGATAAGCGTGCAGTTGAGGCTGAGAGCTCAGTCAGTCCATTTGTTTGGGAATGGCAAGCTGTTGTGTACTGATGATGAGTGGAGCAGGATTGTAGATCCTCAACAACTTTGGCGAGGAAGCAACGGCTGCGATCTGTTATGAGCTGATGAGAAGCACCATGTTGTAGAATAACATCTTGAAGGAGAAAATCGGCGACATCGGTGGTGCAGCTCATGGGGAGAGCTCAGTGTTGACCGTGTTTGAGATCCGTGTTGACCGCAATCTATCGGTTGCGTGCTGACACAGGGAAAGGTCCAAGTAGGTGCCAGCACGAAAAAACTGCTCGCCGAGAATGTTGATTGGCTGGAGTAGGCCAGCTGGATGCAAGGAGAGTCTCTTGCGGCGTTGACAGCTCTCACAGGTTGCAACATATCGTCAAACAGAATGGTGAAGGGCAGGCGAGAAGAAGCACCGACAGACGCAATAATAAGTGCGAGCAATGCCTAAGTGGCCAGCAGTGAGGGCATCATGAAGCTGCGCGAGCACGTCCGAGCGTAGGTGTTCCTGAATGACAAGAAGCTTGGGGGTGTTGGGATCAAAGTTGCACCTACACAACACAGTCTTAAAATGAAGAGCCAGAGTGGGGGTTCCAAGGGTTGCGAGGCGAGGCGATCAATGGTAGATAGTAAGGCTGCCCGATGGCAATGTTGAGAAAGTCTGTAATGGATAGAACACAGGCATCAGTGTCGTCAATGAGATCAGGTGGGCAAGCCAGATGTCGAGACAGGCGGTCGGCGTCCTGGTGCAGTTGCGCCGATTTATGTCACAGAAAAGGAGTATTCCTGTAACTATAATGCCCAGCAGCCGAGGTATCCCATAGGGTCTTTCAGCAAAGATAGCCAACAGAGGGCATTACGATCTGTAACAACAGAGAAGCGTTGCCCGTAAAGGTAGGGACGAAACTTCGCAATGGCCCACACGAGAGCAAGGCATTCACGTTCGGTTATGAAGTAATTCTTCTCAAAATGACAAAGGAGTCGCCTAGCATAGGCAATAACAAGAGACAAGCCATTCTGTCATTGGGCAAGAATAGCGCCGATGCCATGACCACTCGCATCTGTACAAACTTCGGTTTCGGCAGCTGGGTCAAAATGAGCCCAAATGGGCAGATTCGAGAGTTTAATAACAAGTTCGGAAAAGGCGGCGGCCTGATCAGGTTCCACGAAAAAGAAACGCCCTTTTTCAGAAGACCAGTCAAGGGCCGGACGATGTCCACGAAGCGTCGAAAGTAAGAACTTAATCCTATAAAGCTACGGACATCATTCGATGAGCGTGGAGGCAGGAATTCTTTTACTGCACGGACCTTGTCGGGATCAGGCTGCATGTCAGCAGCATCGACGAGGTGTCCAAGGACTTTGATGTGACGGTGGCCGAAATGGCCCTTAGCAGAGCTGCGCTGTAGCCCAGCTTTTCGGAAAACAGCAAAAACGGCAGAAAAGCAATGGAGATGGCTTTCGAAGTATGGGAAATAAACAAGAATGTCACCAAGGTAGCAAAGGCCTATGGACCATCATGCATTCAAAGCTGGCAGGGACATTGCAGAGTCCAAACAGCATGACTTTAAATCAGTAGAGGTCATCAAGTGTAACGAAGGCTGTTTGCTCACGATCGTGTTCGTCAGCAGCGATGTGCCAGTACCCAGAGTGGAGGTCAATGGAGGAGAAGTAACTGGCACTGTGCAAACAGTAACGCACCGTTGACCCGTGGAAGAGCGTACACAGCCTACTTGGTGACCTTGTTGAGAATGCGACAATCTACACAAAACTTCCACGTATTGTCCTTTTTCTTCACCAATACAAACGGGAAGGCCCAAGGTCTGGAAGAAGGCTCCACAGCTTTCTTAAGCATTTTGTCAACCTCGTTTTGTATGGTGGCACATTTATGCACTGAAACACGGTAAGGTCTTTGGTGAATGGGAAGGGCATCACCTGTGTTTATGCGATGCAAAACCAGGGTGGTCTGACCCAACGAACGACCACCAAAATCGAAGATATCTTGGTACAAAGCTACGAGGGAGCATAGAACATCAGCTTAATCAGGTCGCAGGTCAGGAGCAATCATTCAGCATAATGGTTCCTTGTACATGTAAGTTGCAGTCGACTCTGCAGCAGTCAAGCCAACCTGAGGATCAGTAGCCAGTGCCGAAACAGTACAGTGCTGCAAGGAATGCAGCGTCGCTAGGGAATATTTATGGTGTGGGGATACGCGACTCTCACGCGTCACCTGATGTGTTGTTTTCCCGCGTGGCTCCTGTCTCCTGCGGTCCGGCTTCGCCGCGTGGCCTGCGTGATGCCCACGGTAGTCGGTCTGGTTGAGGCGCAGTACGAGAAATGGCGCGAGTGTTGCGCTGCTAACGCCACCTACCGGAGGGGTTACTTGCGCGCGTAAAAGGAAGGCACTTGCCTCTTTTGGCTGTGGGTCGGCGAGAGCCGCGGACGTCCCGTGCGTGCACCGATCCATGCTTCTGCGAGACCGTCTCGCGTGGCCCCGTTCGAACGCGCCACCAACGTGACCGTACGGGCAAACGACCAGGCGTTGGGATCCAGCATGGGGCGAACATATTTGCTCGTTATCCGGTCGCGGTGAGTTGGACTTCTTAGATTTGTCAAGCGCCCATTGGCATGTTTTGTGGATAGCAACTTGGCTAGCAGGCATTGACCTATGAAAGGTGCAATAAATGCCCTTGTGATTATTTGCACTACTCTGTTGTCGTTCCTTTGTCCCAAGAGCACGGGTGTGAGAAGCCCACAATGGGAAGAACTTGCATCGATGAACTGAAGTTCAGAATGGGAAGGTGCACCTGATTATTTCACACTGTAACAATGGTATTGGGTATTGTAACATAGCAGGTTAAAAGAGCGTCCAGAACGAGATACACCATGCAGTCTCCGTCAGGGAGAGCAGAGAAGGGCACCATTGAGACGTATGTTGCAGCATGAGGTGGCAGACGAACGAATTGGCTGCACCTAAGGCAAGGCTTGTCTGCAGCAGCGGCAGCGGCGGCAGAGGTGGTGCAGTGGGGTAGATCTAAGTGCAGAGCACCGGAAGAGCAGTCGATAAGCGTACAGTGCAGGGTCAAAAGTCAATACCTAGATTGAGACAATGAGGGCAGGGGTCGAAGGCAAAGACAACAGACATAACACGGCCGGCAATGTTAATACAGGCAGTGCATAGGCCGAGTATGGCAATTGTGCTGCCATTGGCAACTCGAATGGCAGGGCAGGCGGCAAGTGTGAGCACTTTTTTTAACGGATATCTGGGCACCTGTGTATATTAAAGCGGTTATGGACAGACCATCAAAGAGAACTTCGATACGGTTGCGTAGAGGCGCAGTAGTCAAGAGAGGATTTTCTGTCTGGGTCGTCAATGCAGTATCACCTCCGGGCGCTGCATTATTTAGTTTTCAGAGTTGCAATGGAAGTATGACAGGGACGGTGAACGTCGACACTGCAGTGAGCAGGAATGTTGAGCCTGAGGTGAGGGCGAACGGCTGGGATTATACAACTAAGTGGAGACGTCACCACTTGTGGAGGTAGAAGTGAGCATAGAACTGGCCGTGTGCATTATATGCTGAGCTGCGATCAAAACTGATAGCGGGACGTTGAGATGAGTACCAGCGGCTGCGGCAGTACTGAGAGATGTAGCTGACGCGACAGCATAGGAAACAGATGGGCCAGTTTGATGTTTACCATTCAGTTGGGTTTTGATAACACACTGGTGGGTATCGCAGACTCAGTGCAGCTGAAGTGACCACTGGAGTACTTGGGAGTGGGAGTTCCTTGACTGAGGAGACCCATAATGGCAATCTCTTGTTGGACAACAGACTGAATGAATGATATGGTCGTCACGTCATTGTCAGGTGGTCGAGGATAACAGATCGCCGGAGCTATGATCTCCAGTTTCCCACATACTATCTTTATCAGGGTAGGTGTACTTGACGGCTTACGAAACACTGGAACATCAATGCAGGAGTGATCGAATTGCTGAGCAATGCGTCAACTTTTAGTTTGTTCAAGGCGTCAGCATGCCGCAAGGACGGCAACAACTGTCGCACAATCCTTGCACAAAAGCAAACTGAATGTGTCATCTGCAATTCCCTTTCGCACATGGTCGACTTTATCTGATTCCGACATGTCTGCCTGCTTTTTACAAAGAGCTAGCACATCCCGTATGTAGGAAATATGAGACTGTCGATGACTGAGCCAGTATTGCAAGCTCTTGTCTGGCTGATAGCCGACGTCCGGCAGATTTTCCAAATATGTCATGCATCTATTGTTTGCAGACTTCCCAGCTAGATAGGTCTTCATGTGTGCGGTACCACAAGCAAGCCATGCCTTGGAGGTAGATTACGTTGGCAAGCATGAATGTCGCATAACCTCTGTTATGGTCGCTGCCGCGTTCATACCAGGTGAGCCTGTCGTCTACATCCGTGTCATTTGTCTCGGTGAAAATTCCTGGGCCAGGAGGGTGCGATAGCACTAGATGTGATGAAGCCTGGGTGGATGTGGACAGGGCATCATCGTTTGAAGACATCCGTGATGGAATCGATGTAGCGCCCACAACGGAGACACAACACAGTATCGTAGCGAGCATACCCCACACCTCCACAACTTGCGACGGTGTAGGAGATCTGCACCGGTGTTTAAATAAACACAGCAGCGAGGGCTCCGAACCACAGTATCGAAAAACCGTCAATCTCGTCTTTTTCCGTTCTCGCACTACTGGCACATACCATACTGTAACATATTGATGCCTTGGTCATTCGACCACAAATCTAAAACTTTAGCTTGACTTAATAATTGCCTTTAGTGTCCCTTTAATGTGCACCTAAATAAAAGTACACAAGCATTTTTGCATTTTGCCTCCATCGAAGCTGTGAACATGAGATCAGCAGTGTAAAGCCATAGGCAGTAGGCTGCAGCGACATGTAAAAGCCATTTAAGTGAATATTTACTTTTAAGCGCCTCCAGTAATACCCTATTAGCAAAGCTGCTATAGAACACTGGCACACGGGCAGTGTTTTGAAAGGACAGTTTTTCACTCACCCAGTATTTTACACTCGTAAAGCAGATGTTCATAGGCTAATCGCTGACCCACTGTTTGTTTTTACAGTGGAGCTGTCTTAGGCTAGTTTCCAGGCTTTCGTGATGTGCAATGGCAAGAACTATGGCGGCATCCATAGAGCTAAAACAACTTGAGCACAAGGCCAAAGGTATCAGTGTATGTGTCCCAGCTGCATTTGAGGCCAGATGTCAAAACCGCTGATGGATGATAAAAGGCGGTTTGATGCGTTGCGATCTATACAAACGATAGTCCGGCCGTTGTGCCCAATGCCTTACCGAAGACAGGCTTTGCCGTGGAATGCGCCGATGCGTGCGTCGCACTGACTGAGGACGGAATTGTTGTCGCCACCGTACACGTTGATCCCAAAACAACAGAGAGGGACCTTTAAGACTATGACACATTTGGGTGGATCCTCCCGATGACCCCAATCACATCGTCATTGTGGGTGACTAACGTCGATGCGTCTCGTCCCGACGAAAAGTGGTTCTTGGCATTTCTCTTAGAAAGGTTTGGCCTTCAATGTTACACCAAGATCTATGTTCATGATGCACCATCGATCGTGCATAGACTTCACGTTTCCTAAAAACCTCTCCAGTGTCGTCACAGAGCCCATGACCATCGTAGCGACCATAAAGCCATAATTACTGTGGTCACGAGATAAACGTAAATACAAATAAACATAATGTGCATATCTGTGTTATATTGTTTTGTTTTATTTCATTTTCTTGATAGCTATATACAGCTCTGCTGGTCATCCACCTTCACAGAGTGGAATGGTTGAATTTTGTGTGTACAAGTGCAAGGCGTAGTATGAACACAGAAGCTTGGAACACCTACAGCATATCTTGCTACAGTACTCAAAGGGTTCCTCACAGAGTTTTGACATAGAAAACTTATGTAGCCTGGTGCATAGATCCTGTAGTCATATCCACTTATGCAGTGTATCACACCCACTTTGTAAAGGACTTCTCACGCATCGCTGAGCCACTGACACATCTAACCAAATGTGATGAGTTCAAGTGGGAAACGCCGCAGGCCAATGCATTTCAAGAATTCAAGACGCGTGCAGTCGCCGCCGGTACTTGCGCACTTCAACGAGGACGCCGATATCGAAATCCACACTGACGCCAGTAGCCTAGGGCTTGGTGCCGTCCTAGTTCAGAATAAAAATGGACTTGCAACAGGTGATAGCATACGCTAGCCGGTCGCTGCCGAAAGCGGAAGGCAATTATTCTACGACTGAGAAGGAATGCCTCACCATCATTTGGGCTACAGCAAAATTCTGCCCTTACCTATATGGCAAGCCATTCAAAATTGTCAGCGACCATCACGCATTGTGTTGGCTAGCCAATTTAAAGGACGCTTCAGGGCGGCTGGCACGGTGGAGCCTCAGACTGCAAGAATACGACATCACTGTTATCTACAAGTCCGGACGAAAACACTGCGATGCCGATTGCCTATAACGCGCCCCCCATTGACTCGCCGCCGCAAGACGACGAGGATGACGACGCCTTCCTTGGAATAGTAAGCGCAGAAGACTTCGCCAAACAACAACGAGCAGGCCTGGAGCTAAGACGCGTCGTCGAGTATTTGGAAGGGAACAGCGATGTTGTCCCAAGGGCATTTAAGCACGGATTGTCTTCGTTCACGCTACAAAACAACCTGCTCATGAAGAAGAATTCATCAGTCCGCGCCAACTACCTTCTTGTTCCCTCAGTGCTGCGTCCAGAAGTACTCCAATCGCTGGGTACCTCAGACTCTCCCTGACGCTGTCGAGGATACAGGAAAGGTATTACTGGCTGCGCCTAACCACGACATCGCCCGTTACGTCAAGACATGCCGAGACTGTCAGCGACGCAAGGCACCACCAACAAGGCCAGCAGGATTACTACAGCCGATCAAGCCTCCTTGCCGACCTTTTTAGCAAATCGGGATGGACTTTTTGGGACCATTTCTGACGGCAACATCCGGAAATAAGTGGATCGTCGTGGCTACGGACTACCTCACCCGCTTCGCTGAAAATAAAGCTCTGCCGAAAGGTAGCGCAGCCAAAGTGGCAAAATTTTTCATCGCGAGAGAGAGAGAGAGAGATAACTTTATTATGTCCTTGATAGGGTTCAGGGGTGGCAGGGGTCGGGAGACTAACCCCCAGTTCCCCCCTTCCTCAGACGGCGGCCAGTCCTTGCTTTCTGGCAGCGTCTTAGGCCATTCGGACGGCCCAGAGCTGCTCCTCCGGGTCCAAGCTGAGCAGCAAAATCTCCCAAACTCGGCCATAGTTATGATGCGTGTTAGTGCAGTAGGTGGTGGTGGGTGAGGCTTTGAGGCATTGCCAGATAATGTGATCGAGGTCAGTGCGGGCCTCGCACGCTTTGCAGAGTGGGGAGTACGCATCGGGGTAAATGCGGTTGTAAAGCACGGACTCGGGAAAGTTCGCATCTGAAGGAGTCGCCAAATGGTGGATTGATATTTATTCAGTGTTTTGTGTGCTGGGGCGTAGCGTAACCGCTCTCTGTGGTAGTGAAGGAGAATTTCTCTGGACGTGACCATTCGGTCCCGCGCGTCACCTGCATCCATTCGGTCCCGCGCGTCACCGCGATGCAGGACAGAGGGCTGGTCGGGATCCAAAGACTCAGGAGAAGGATGATGCGCCCGGTGTGCGAGAGCTCGGGCGGCATCGTGGGCGGCTTCGTTTCCTGCCAGACCCGAATGCCCAGGGGCCCAGATTATCTGGACGCGGCGTTGCCTTGAGGGAGGAGTGCCAGAGAGTATCTTCTGCGCTTGGGGCGCTATCAGTCCTCTTGTGTAGTTGCGAATGGCCGTTTTTGAGTCGCTGATGATGCAGCGTGCATTGGTAGCTGCGTAAGCCAAAGCGATGGCCGTTTCTTCTCCTTCTTCGGGTTGCATGGTGAGCATTGATGCGGCCGCAGCGAGGCAGTAATGCGAGCCCGCGACTGTGACGACCGCCATGGCGTTTTGCGTGGGGTGTTCCGCTGTGTCCACGTAGGCTACGTCAGCGGCTTGGTCGTAGCGCTTTTGTAGTTGTTTAGCTCTTTCCGCATGTCGCTCCAGATTGTGCTCAGGGTGCATATTGCGAGGTATGGGCAGGATAACTAGCTGAGCGTGAATGTTTGGAGGGATGGGTGCTTTTGATCCGAAATGGGCGGTGTAGGTTATGCCTAATGTGCCTAGAATGTGCCTGCCCGTGGTGGAATTGGCGAGTCGTTCGTATTGGCTAATACGCTGCGCTTCAATAAGCTCGTCTATGGTGTTGTGAATGCCGAGGGCATCCAGTTTCTTGTTAGAGGTGGAGATGGGAAGATGTAGGGCTTGTTTATAGGCCCTCTTGATCATGGTATTGAGTTTGAGCTAGTCAGTTGCATCGAGGATGACGTACGGGGCGACATAGGTGATCCTGCTCAGGGCGCAGGTGGTTACCAGGGATGTAAGGTTGTTTTCTTTCATGCCGTAATGTTGATTTGCAATGCGTGCTACGAGGCGAGTGGTTTGGTGTACATGAGTATCTAATTGCTTGAGTATCTCCATATTTCTGCCGCTTTGTTGGATGCCTAAGCTAAGGATATGGATGCTAGGTACAGTAGGTATGCATTGCTGGTGCACGCAGAGTTCTATCTCGGGCGGGTGAGGGTCTGGACGTCGACCTCCCCAATTAGGGTTGTACAGAAGGAGCTCCGATTTCTGTAGGGAGCATGCTAGGCCGCGCGGTTTTACGTATGCAAATACCTCGTTGATGGCTTGCTGCAGCGTGTGCTGGATGTCCCCGTCGCTGCCCTCGGTGACCCACAGGGTGTTATCGTCTGCGTAGAGGCTATGCTTGAGGTTGGGGATGCTAGCTGATGCAGGCGGCAGTCCGAGCAAGGCCACGTTAAACAGAAAAGGGGACAGAACCGATCCTTGCGGCGTGCCATTGCTGCCGAAGTGAATAATTGGCGACTGCCACCCTTTGATGGTCATGGTGGCCGTGCGACCTGTAAGAAAATTCTTCACGTAGTTATATGTTCGATGTCCAACCTGGAGTTGTGCCAGTTGGTTCAGTATGGCCTCATGCGTGACGTTATTGAAGGCCTTGGTTAGGTCTAGCCCCAAGATGGCCCTGGTGTCCAGCCTGGAGCTTTTATAGCCACCGATAATTTGGTGCTTGAGCTGAATCATAATATATTGAGCAGAAAGTTTCGGGTGGAAGCCAACCATGGTATCGGGCAAGAGGTTGTTGTCGTTCATATGTCTGTGTAAGCGTGTGAGGATGACGTGTTCGAGGACCTTTCCGACACATGAAGTAAGGGAGATAGGGCGGAGGTTTTCGAGTAGGAGGCGCTTCCCTGGTTTTGGAATCATAATAATTTTGGCTTCTTTCCATTGTGAGGGGAGGTTTCCAGTTTCCCAGTATGCGTTAAAATAAGCTGTGAGGGCTAGCATAGAATCCTCATCTAGGTTGCGAAGCATTTTATTAGTAACATTATCAGGTCCCGGGGCCGAGTTAGGGCACAGTGCAAGGATGGCTTCAAGTAGCTCTGCTGCTTGTATAGGCACGTCCAGGTGGTCGTTAGTGGGGCCAGTGTATGCTGGAGCGGGTGTAGTAGGTTGAGGCCCTGTGTATCGGTCTATCAGCTCTTGAAGAACTTGTGCGACCGTGCCCGGATGGGTGTGAACGATTTTTGCAAGTTGTGCTGTTGAGTGTTCTTGCTTTTGGCCGGATCAAGGAGGCAACGGAGGATATTCCACGTTTTGGGCAGGTTCGGTTGCCACTTCATGCTGTCGCATGTGCTGTGCCGATTTTGACGAGTAAGTTGTTGTGCATAGTTTTCGATGTTAAGGGTGATAGAGCTAATACGTTTCCTGAGCTTTCGGTTGAGCTTGTTTTTGTATCTGCGTAGCAGACTGGCGAGGGCTTCCCACATATGCAGTAACTTGCTATCTGCCTCCTGCAGATTGGCTTCCTCAGGCACCAATTTAGTTGCCTCGCTCACGTCTTGCAGCAAGGATGCGACCCAATCTTCAAAAGGCGGTTGGGTACCGGAGAAAGAGGTGAGAGCTCTGGCCTGCCGGAAAGCGTCCCAGTTCGTTATGCAGAGTTGACGGCACTTACTTTTGCAAGAGCATCCTGCTGCGACATGGTGCCCCAGAGTCATCACCGACAGGGGAACGGCCTTTACAGCAGAGCTAACCCAAGTCATTCTGCAATACAGCCAGACAAGCGAAAGGAGGACAACTGCGTACCACCGGCAGAATAATGGTCTCGTGGAGCGCCTGAACAAGACCCTCGCCAACATGCTATCCATGAACGTCGACGTCAAGCACAAGACATGGGATGCCGTCCTGCCGTACATAATGTTCGCTTACACCACGGCGGTGCAAGAAACAAAACGGATCACCCCGTTCAGGCTGGTTTACGGCAGGAACCCGACGACGACTCTCGATGCCATACTGCCGCACGTCACCGACGAAGAGAATCTTGACGTCGCCACCTATCTCCAGCGCGCCGAAGAAGCCCAACAGCTACCAGCAGCGTACCGACAGCCAACACTACAACCTCCGACGACGCTACGTCGAGTGCAAGTCCGGTGACCGTGTGGGTTTGGAACCCTATACGGAAATGAGGACAAAGTGAGAAACTATTGCATCACTATTCTGGACCGTACAAGATCATCCAACGTATTGGTGCACTGGGCTATGAGGTCGTGCCGGACGCCATTTCGCTATCACAGCAGTGCCACTCACGACCTGAAATAGTCCACGTTGTGCGACTCGAGCCGTACTACCAGCACTAATGAACTTTGGTTCTTTTCGTTTTGTTACTTTTAATAAGCATCTTTTTGTGCTTCGCTCTCTTATATTTGTAGAATCGGGACGATGCTTTTTTTAAGAGGGGGTAATGACGCGTGTACATCTTTATCTTTATCGGGCTACCACGTTTCACTGCCTAACAAATGTCATTGCACAGTACAGGATGCGCCTCCATGTATAGAAAGTTTCTGGAATGTTATCAATGGTTTCATCCGCTGTCTGTAACCGAACCTTGTCTAATCTGATTGTATGTATGCGCAACGCGAATAATGTAGAACTTTGTGGAAGGCACCCGAGTCTCGGCAGTTACTCTGGAACATTCGACGACTGATGTATAAAAGCCGACGTGCTTGACCCGCTGATCTGATTTTCGACCATTGCAGACTGTGTTCGCTGCTGTTGCCATTCTTTGAGTATAGCGTGTTTTTTGAGGGCACAAGTTCACCCAATAAAATGCTAGTTTTGTCATTCCCAGTATTGCTGCTTTCCTCACAGTCACTACTACACGACAATATTGAATGTGGAGAGGCACAAAGTGAAGGAGAAAAGAATGAACTGGCACTGCATGCTAACGTTTCAGCCATATGGTCTTGTGGCCTACAAACCCTACACTAAGCTGCATGACATGCATGTCCGTGGTTGTAGTTATGACCATAGTTGTATGTGACAAATTACATGTAAATAATTGTTTGCTATCTCTGCAATTTATCGATTATTTACTCGGTAATGCCCACTGTAATTCAATTACACCTTTCAGTGACCAGTTACATGTAGCCAGTTACTTTATTGACAAAAGCTGCAACAGGCGACACAACTTTGAGAACCTGAATTTGGCAGGAAAACTACAGTCAAATGCCTGTGTTCGTGCCATGCAGTAGCCTCACGGATGTGCATATGTTCAGACAGGATAAGATGGGAGCTCAGTATTTGTTTCCTTATCTTAAGAGCGCTCCACCAGATGTTGGCCGACGAAGTGAACTGGTGCTAGTATGTCTCGATAGCGACGGCCACTTATGACGTTAATGCCAGGAAATCACGTACGGACGAATTTTTCACCATTTTACTAGACCAATTGGGAGCACCTTCTTCAAGTCCGAACAACAATGAAGCACTGCACTTCATACAGGACCCAGACACTGAGCACAACTATCTTGTGCACAAGATGTGTGTACGTTACACCCCAACCCCCCTTCTGCAAGCATGTCGAGCAAGTTTTCAAGGCTCCCTGAGATGGCTTGGACAAATTTTGCAGATGCTTACGGTACAGCTAAAGTAAAGCATTAGCCCCCCCTATTTAAGTGAGGCATCTTAAATTAAGAGAGCTACAGACGATTACAAGTTACCCTCCTCCCTAGCCATGCTTTCCCTCCTCAAATAGTTCATCAGTTCCTGTCTGCCACGCACTGCTGTTCAAGCCCACTGCAGCTTTGGCAGGCCCGATTCTTGCATTGTATTATACTCAAGTCATCAATAAGGTATTATTATTAAGTGATCAGGGCTAAGTTGCACTGGCTCTGCATCACAAAGCAACATTGTGTCGCCTACTTCCGGTTGTCCTGGAGCCAGTGGTCGAGGCCTCTTCAACTTCGCTAGCCACCTGGCGGTCTATCCCCACCCCTCGCGAGAGCTATCCAAGCAGCATGCATTGCAAGCATTCTGCTGCAGCGCTGATGCTACGTCTGGTATTCCGGTAACCGCAGGCAAGCTGGGTGCTTTGGCAGATGGGCAGAGGCGTAAACTAAAGCACCTCCATACTACTACTGCTGTCATGAAGGGGCTTTAGCGTAAACGTGCGCGGCCTGTACGCTGTAGCCACCTGGTGGCACAGAGCTACTATTGGTATAACCAAGCGTAAAACATCTTGAAAATTTAAAAAGACGTGTTCGTGATTGCACTCCTGCCGAAAATCTACACCAGCAGCAAAGCAGAATACACTCAGTTACTGCTATATCAGCTGCTCCGTGTTTGTCTGAGCCACCAGGTGGCTGCACCATGCAGGCAGTTCACATTTGCGCCTCTGCTAATCCAGTAAAATGCCCAGACCGCTTGCGCTTGCATTCACCCGAATACATGACACGCTAGAACTCTATTATGGTAACAATCCTCCAGCGTGAAGTAATGGCCCCAAACGCATAGCGACAGTCCAATACGCTGCAGCCACTCCACTCGTCTGCTGCCTTGCAGAGGAATGCGATGTCACAGCTTGACACATTGCCAATTTTTATGTTTGCAGCCTACAGTGCAACAAGGGCAAGCTATGGTGCTCGTGAGAAGGTAGCTCGAGACCAACACTGACCGCACAGCTCGTGGCAACACTGAGCACGTAACACAAGCAGGCGGCACTTGCCATGTGCCTGAAGTGCTTGAGTGTAGCGATAAATTGTTGTGTATTCTCTTTCTGTTGCTTCTTTTATATAGAAACAAATTAACCAACATTCCAACTTATTTCTGCAACTTATTTGTGAGCCCACACATCATTCCGCAACTTCTGTCAATATTCTTGATCTTATCCCAACCAATACCTCTTACCTTTGTTCCAATATTGAACACTTAGAAGGCCTTTCTGATCATTCTATAATCACTGAAAATGTGAACATCATACCTTATAAAAAATCCACTTGCAATAAACAAATCAAGTGCTACAACCGTGCTAACTTTGGCGAATTGAATGCCGAGTTGACAGTTTTTGCTGAGACCTTTGTGCGCGATTTCTCAACACAATCAGTGGAGATCAAGTGGAACTTGTTCAGAGACAAGCTTACTGCTCTCATCGATAGATTCATACCCACCATCACTACACCGTGCATGAACACCGCACCTTGGTTTAATAGACATCTCTCTCACCTTAACAATTTAAAAAAAATGCTTTTACAGACAGGCCAAGAAAGACAGGCAATTAGGTTCCTGGCAACGCTACAAAGCGTGCGAGAGCGAATATCAGTCAGCGTTGTTATTTACTCGTCACCATTTCTTCACCCATGACTTGCCGTCAATGTTAACAAAAAAACATGTGTAAATTCTGGCCGACAATAAACCCTTTGAATAATCCTGCCCTTAGTTTAACCAATGCTGAAGGAGGCAGTGTTCCTGTTGCTCAATGTGCCCAAATTCTCAATAACGTATTCACAGCAGTTTTCACCTTAGAAGAGGGCTCTGTAGCTTCTATTACTATGAATTATTCTAATACCTTAATGTCCGAAATAATTATTAATGACAATGGTACCTTATCTTTACTAAGGAAACTGAAACCCTCATCAGCATCTGATTGCCTTGGTTTTAATAACAAAATACTCAACAATTCATCTGAAGGTATTCATCTATCTTGTCTGCTATTTTTATGCAGTCTCTTTCATCTGGTTCAGTTCCACGTGACTGGCGGTTGGCCAAGGTTGCACCAATATTCAAATCTGGCAATCATTCATCACCACTCAATGACCCATTTCACACTAACTAGCCCGGTTCGTAAACTCCTTGAACATGTGATTAAATCACAAGTAATTAACCATTTAGAAGAACGCAACATCATCTTTAAATACCAACATGGCTTCTGTAAAGGCTACTCATGTGAAACGGAACTTACTTTCACGATTCATTCACGATCTGCATTCATCTGTTGATGCTAGTATTCAAGTCGGCTCTGTATTTCTAAATTTTTCCAAAGGTTTCGATAGGGTACAATCGGTTATAAAGCAAATTAACACCGCTAAATATTCACCCTCTTGTTATTGCATGGGTTAAAGATTTTCTCTCTTGCAGGTATCAGTTCACCACTGTTAATATAATTCATCCTTCAGCCAAGTACATTCCGGCGTCCCACAAGGGAGCACGCTTGGCCCTTTATTTTTTCTGATATTTATTAATGGTTTACCTAACTCCATTTCTTCCCAAATCAGACTTTTCACTGATGATTGTGTAATTTACAATATTTATAACGATGATCGCTTAGCCCTACAATCTGACCTCGATCCAGTAACAGCATGGTGCTCTGCCTGGCTCATGCAACTGAAGCTTTCGAAAACAAAATTTGTCTTACTAACCAGCAGTTTCGAACCGAAACTGCATATACCTTAAATAATGCTACAGTCAAATTGGTAACTACACATAAGTACCTGGGTCTTCACATTCATACAGACCTAACATGGAGCCACCATGTTAAACTTATTCTTGCACCCACTAATCGGTCATTAGGGCCGGTATTTTGTAGCGATGCCTTTTCCGATTCTATGCCTTTCAGGCTTTTCGCGCTTGGCCACTGGTCAGAGCGACGGTCTGCCCACATTATCAACGCGATCAGGCGGCCGTGTGTGGTGGATGATAAGAATAGCATGGAATAAGGCATAAGGCATCACTACAAAATAGCGGCCTAGGTCTCCTAAAACATAACTTCAAGCATGCTCCTTCTCACCTCAGATTACGGGCCTTCTGTACACTAATTAGGCCTAAAAGTGAATGTGCTTCGGCTATTTGGGAACCTCATCAAGCATATTTAATAAGTAACATTGAACCATTGTAGAACCTCATAGAACTGCACAGTTTGTTTTATTTACTCTGATTACTCACGTCATACCAGAATCGCAGCATTAAAGAAATGCGCAAGCCTGCAAGAACCATGTCACCATCGAAAAGCTACATGTTTATCACTTTTTCATAAGCTGTGTCGTCACTCAACCTTTCATAATGACTTTTTCATTTGCCTTCTTCCATCTTTGACCAATGCAACCATCCGTATAAAGTTCAGCGCTTGTCATGTGGCACATTTAACTACGCACTTTCTTTCATACCACGCACCATAACTGACTGGAATGCACTGCCTCCATGTGTTGCTACTGCCACTGATCCCAATAAGTTTTGCAATCTGTTGTGTGCCTTAACTACTGCTTGACATGATGCATATATTACTACCTCATGTTTGAACTGTTTCTTTTTACTTTGTATTTTCAATAATGTAGATCTTGTTGTTTCAATTCATTTTATGCTGTTTGGAAGATGTATAACTGGTATAATATTTTACTACTGCCCTGTTCATGTTATTGCTTATATTGTTTTTCTTTGTGCTTGCCGGAATTACCAGTATTTGGTACTTGTATTCTAATGTCAAATTACATGTGCTCAATTTTTTTTTTCAGTGATCTTGTGGTACATTCTATTTTTTTATTAATTGCCTGTACCCGCCGCCCCTATGTAATACCCTCAGCCATGAGGGCCTTCTGGGGTATTTTGTATTTTTTTTAAATTACAAACATTTGTTCCGCATAAAGTTGAAAAAATCTGATAGCTTGCCCAACTGATGTCACTTGGGCAAACGCATCAATTGGGATGGGGTGGCTGAAAATTCAAGGGAGCGGCACCACTGCAATCGGTAGCGGTGGACATTTTTAAAACCATATAATAAATTACTCGCTTTACTTCGAGCACTTAAACTTGTCATTTAACGATCAGAAGGAACTACCCTAACGATTCGGTATGTTTGCACAAGATTATCAAAATCATTTCAAGGTCCCTATAAGTCTCATTGCTGCTGTCATCACAAAACAAAACAAAACAAAAAATCCTGGCAGAACCAATTTTCGGCTTATGTCTTTGTAAATGATAGCTAGGAAGATTACTGGTGAAATTTTTGAAAAGCAATTGTTAGTAAAGATAAGCAATGCGTGAAGGGCTGCAGAGGATGCACTGAAATTGCCAGGCGAGCTCGGACATTCTGTTTAGTATACCTGCGCAAATTAATAAATGCCCAGAGGACTGTAACATAGAAGTAATTGATTAGCTTTTAGTAACTCCAAGTACTTTCGTGGGGAAGTGGTGGGTAACTTTAATTAATTTTTTTTTGTTTTTTTTTAGAATACAATTTTTTTTTCTCTTTTTTCTTTTTTAGATGTACAATTCATCAAGGATCACATTGCAGAAAAAAATGTTCCTATATAGTTTCGTATCACAACAAATGTAGCCCTGACGTAGCACCTGTGAAACCAAAACTGAAAGCAGCTGTCTTGTGTGAAACCTAAAAGTGCCCAAATTCTGCAGTCTTTTTTTTTGTTGTTGTTTTGTTATCTCGCATTGATATCATGTGTAAACAAGTAAAAAAGCTCGAAGGGTATTTTCAGCACGTTTGTAGCTTTAACAAAAATAAATTCTCGCATAGGGGACATGGCACGTTTGAAACACGTTGACATTCTGGAGGTTTTTTTGCAGACGTCAAAGGAGCAGCGGATTGTCTTGCTTAGCAGTGTTTACATGCTGTCGTCTTCTCTTTCATACTGGTAGCCACAGTATAGGGAAGTTCACAGCAGAGAGGTGAGAAAACAAATGTTCTCGGGTAATTAACACACACATGTCACAGTGCGCTGCAGACCCAGCGTCACAGTACTGAGGCTGCAAAACAAGCTAGAAAAAGAATATGAGGTGCCACACAAACAAAAGCAGGCAAGAACAAGACTTAGGATGAGATAATGTTACAAATAACGGGAATTTTAAATCTCCCGAATGTATTTTCTACACAATGCAGTCCTTTGAAAACATTTCGGTCGATTTTCTCAAAACCTTCATTTTTTTTTTACAATTATTCTGCGTACAAGCATACCTCATTTATTAACAAAGATTTTTTAGTGAAACATTGCACACTTGTTTCTCGCATTGTAGGGTGTGCAATGAACCATAGTACATAAAATTGTGCAAATAAGTATTGATATGGCTCCCTTTTACAGCAAGGCATGTCAAGTGGAAAAGCTGGGACTTGGCCTCGTACCTTAACGTGTACAAGTCTGGTAACTACATGCAACCATCACTTCCAATTTCTGCAATGTAATGAAGCCTGCTCAAAACACCCTATGCCCAAATGCCACGATCCATTTGGCATGCAGTTCAAACTGTTTAAACATAACAAGTTCAAACTGGTCAATTTAAAAGACTACACATTTGCACATTAGAGACCTAGGCTCCGTAGCATGATTACAGTCATCACTTACATAATAAAGAAACGTGAAAAAAAACTGCAGGTCCCAGTGCCCTTATCTGTTCGTATGCTCCATATAGTTTCCATTTTGCCCTCGTACTTCTGTCAGCTCACACTTCCAGAAAACACCCTGCCCTTCATCCATCTACACCCGTTGTGGGCTGACCTCCGATCATTTTCTTTTTGCACGCAATCTATGCATAGCTTGCACCAACGTCACAGCTAGGAATCATGGGATAGCTACCTGCTATTGCTATGATAAATTCAACACCGACTGACCACTTCTGAAGGTATACTGAAAATGCCAGTTGAAGTTCGTACACTTCTTTAATTCACTGTGGTTACCTACGCAGTTGTAAGGCCCTCCAACCACAGTGACAGTAAAGCAAGGAAGGAGTAATGAACTCAAACTTCTTTCGTTTTAGCCTGCCGAAGGTAGTCAAAAAGCAATGAAAGCGCATGATATCTCTATGCACAAGACAGCACAGCTTGTAGCTGAGCCGAATAGGACAAACCATCCGAATTTTGATGCAGTGAGCTTCACCGCGCAAGTTAGCGGTGCAAGCTTCATACCACCATAATGAACTGCATCACAACGCCCATAAAAAGTCCCCACAAGTCAGGAGACACGTCAATCTTTGAAGCACTTGAGGTGGATTTTAATACAGCATGGGGTACACTTTCAGCATATTTGCAGGGAGACCGTCTAACCTTTTCAAGAATACTCATCCAAATTGGGCTCCAACCCTTCGAACGAGCCACAGCACCCCGCACAAAAGTTCTATGCATCACAAACGGCAAGAAGTGAATGGCCGCAGTAGAGGTGCCTGTACAGAATGTGGAGAGCTGTGTACTCACGTGGATTAAGCTCCATTGACCAATGATGAAACAGTAGCTCACAAGACATTGCACATGATGTGCTCATTAAGTTTAATTCAAGAGAAGCTTCAGCATACCACTCCTATAGAATGAACAAGAAGGGGAAATGACAGGCCCGGTTTTTCTTAGTGCTTTTCTGCACTAACAGAAGTGATCTACCTTCCTGGAGCCATTTCGGTGAGAGGCTCTTCACCTATGTGCTCTTAAATTAGTATAAGGTTCCAGCAACTTGTAGACATTCATCTGCTTCTTCGAGGGTAGCAAAGTTGGCTGAGAACATAACATAGCTAACTATGTCACTGTGAGTTATCTTTAAGAAAACACCGACATTGACAGTCAATTGCGTGCACTCCCGATATTGTGTGCGGCAATATTTTTCTCATAGCTTGAATGCATTGATTTGATCAGTTGTGAGTATTGCTCATGAAAGCACTGCACACGCGAAGTTTGTGGCATTTCGAGTGAAAGGCTGAGAAGCTTGCGCCACACCGCCATTGCCACTTTACCGCTGCCACTGTGGTCATGGCTGTCACAGTGGTTCATAAACATGACCAACGCACAAACAAACCAGCATGTGATGTCACATACAAGCTACATACAGGAATACCAACTTCCAATAGGAATTCAAGCACAGAAATATACAAGCATGTGCTTAAAGACATGCATGTTTGTCAATTTGGTGGAAGTTGCCCTTGCTTACAATGATGTACACTTGCCCACAAAATATTGTGGGGCATGTGACCACGTGGCTATGCTCCGCAGAGCACCGGTGCAGATGCCACGGCCACGCATAAAAGCAAATCTACGTGGGTGCATTACTGCCCAGTGGCATGGCTTTTTGTCATCTGCGCCTTTATTTAGGCCTGCCAAGCCTGCGTCTTAGTGCAGGGAATTTTGCTTTCAGTAGTATATCACCCTTGCAGCCAGCCAATCTTGAGATAGTGCTTCACATGGAAACTGATGGCGGTTTCACCACCTGAAGTCCAGTACAATGTGCCATTGGCTCCAGCAAGCATGTCCATCAGCACGCCCAAGCATTGTAGCCTATGACACGAAGCCATGAATCTGGAATCGCAACACCTGTGCAGGTTTACTACAATGCATGGCTGCGGCACCTGCACTGGTGCTTTGCAAACTCACAAGCCTCGCAATATTTTGTGGCCAACTGCATGTCAGGAAAGGTAGGCATACAGCACTAGGCACTGCTTGTAAATTGCCAAGACAAGCCCATATGCACCATTCATTCCCAGAGGGAGACACAGGACACAAATCTATGCAAGCAATGGTCACAACCAGCTGTTGAGAGACAAAGGGAGAAGTAATGGTGAAAATCAAATAAAATTGTCAGGTTTAATGTCTCAAAGCATCAGACGAGCTATGATATGCAACAGTAGGAGCAAGTGCTCGATTAATTCAGATTACCTGACTTAACATGCACCCAAGCCTAAGTACTCAAGGGTTTTTGCATTCGGCTCATATTTAAATGTGACCGCCACGCCAGGATTCAAACCAACTAGAGCTTAGCGGCACATTGCAATAGCCACTGCTGCGAGTTAAGTAATGGGGACAATATTGGTCTAATAATCAGACAGAAAAAAAAGCAACTTTACAAATGTGTTGGCAAGTCTTTTTTTTCTTGCCAACAAGAAATCATAGGAAATACCAATAAACAGCTGGCTGCAACCACCAGACACTGCACCACTCACCCTCAGAGGGCAGAGAGGACGGCTCCTCCAGGCACGACGACGGTGGGCTTGTCTCCCCCGGCCGGGGGTGCGCCACCAAGGGCGCACATGGCCGAGGAGCCGCTGCTGGGTCCGGCCCCCTGTGGCGGGGGTGGAGCCGCCGCCCCGCTAGGCAACATGCCCTTCAGGCCCCCCATGCTCTGGATGCTAGCCTGGATGTTGGTCAGGCTGCGCGGTGGCACCATGGTGGGCGGCGGGGAACCGGGCGACGAGGCCTGGCCAGGCTGCTGCTGCTGCTGACCGGGCTGCTGCTGCTGCTGCTGTGCCTGAGCCTGCGCTTGGGCCTGTGCCTGCGCCTGCTGCTGCTGGGCCTGCGCCTGGGCGGCTTGTGCCGCCTGGGACGTGCCCAGAGCCAGGTGGCTCGGCCCCAGCGTCAGGTGGCTGGGATGGTTCCCCGCTGGTCCCGTGGCGCCGTTCTTGGGCACGTGGGTGGCCATGTGACATTCGAGGCTTGACTTCATTACGAACGACTTGCCGCACATGCCGCAGAAGTAGGGCTTGTCGAGGGACGGCGGACGCAGATGAATCTTCATGTGGGTCTTCATATTGCCCTTCTGGGTAAACCCCTTGCCACAGATTTGGCAGGTGTGAAGCTTCTCGCCCGAGTGGGAACGCATGTGAGTCTTCATATTGCCCTTCTGGGTGAACCCCTTGCCGCAGACCTCGCAGGCGTACGGCTTGCGGCCCATGTGGCTGTTCATGTGGTACTCGAGGCTGAGCTTCTGCGAGAAGCTCTTGTGGCACACCTCGCAGGCAAAGGGCTTGACGCCCTCGTGGGCCATCACGTGGGTCTTGAGGTTGCCCTTGAGGGTGAACCGCTTGCCGCACACCTCGCACGCATACGGCTTTTCCCCGTAGTGGGTCGCCAAATGAGTCTTCATATTGCCCTTCTGGGTGAATCCGCGCCCGCAGATCTCGCAGCGGAACGGCCGGGCCCCCGTGTGCGAGTTCATGTGTGTCTTGAGGTTGCCCTTCTGCGTGAACCGCTTGCCGCACACCTCGCACCCAAATGGCTTTTCGCCCAGGTGCAGCGTGTGGTGGTAGTCCAAGCTCGACCTCTGAGTGAATCCCTTGCCGCACACGTCGCAGTTGTACGGTTTCTCACCAGAATGACAGTACATATGACTCTTCAGATTCCCTTTCTGCGTGAAGACTCTTCCACATATTTCGCACGGAAACTCGCCCCGCTTGGCGGGCGCCTTGGGCTGTGGCTGAGCGGCTGCGGAGTGGGGCTGGGGGCCCGGCGGCGGTGGCGGACCCCCCGTCTGCTGCTGCTGCTGAGGTGGCGGCGGGCCCGGTTGCTGCTGCTGCTGCTGCTGCTGGTGCGGCACCGGGCTGCTCTGCGTGCTCACGCTGTGCACGCTGTTCGCCGCAGCCGCGGCGGCGGCGGCCGCGGCGGCCGCGGCCGAGACCGCGTGTGTGCCGCTGTGGTGGGCGCCGGCGCCGCCGGCGTTGGCCACGCAGAGCGCGTTCGGAGGGGGTCCCGGGGCGGACGATGCATTGGCGCTGTTCTCCCTGGGGCCGGTCTCGCCGTACAGCATAGACTCCTTCTCCAAATTGTAGAAGTTGAACAGCCGGTGGGCTGACGTGAAGAGCGGGATCTGGGTGGGCAGCCCCGATGAGAAACCGAAGGTTGGGTCCATTGTTTACATCTTGCCGCGAACGGCTACTCGAGCGACGGCCCCGGCCCGGCCGAGACAAAGGGCGAGCGGCCGCTGAGCGACTCGGCGGCTGGCAAAGTCCACGAAGAGGGCCGCCCGGGCGCTACTGGGCCTTCCATCAACCCCGGCGCGGCCAGAGCCTCACCAGAAATCGTCCATGGAGCGCCGTTTGAAAAAAGGGCGCCCCGAATGCGACGCGATCAAACAAACAAATTTCAAGCGGAAACAATAAAAAGAACCTGCTCATTTCGCTGGGCCTCCCGACGATCCGCCGCTCTCCCTGCACCACCGGCGTCCGAGATGGCCCGGGGATGCCCAGAAATAACTTCGGGCAGACCCGTTACCCCTAAAAATTTGCCCTAATGCTGTCAGCTGTCAAGAAAGGAAAGCCGAATGGAGCCTGGAAAAAATGGCCTTCTGGTGGCCGAAAGCAAACACATACAAAAAGAAAAAAACATACCCAATTTTTTTCCACCACTCTTTGCCACCTGATCGGGATGGCCACAAAACTCGCCTAGCGCGAGCTTAGGCGGCTCGCACACGCGTTAAAGGCCAATAATTACTTTTTTGTATTTTTTCGAAAAAGAAAAAAAAAAACGAAGGTGGTCCGTTAAAAAACAAGATGGCTCACTGCCGCTGGCTTCTTTTTTTAGGGCTCCTACTTCATCATGCGCAGCACTTGGACGCTCCTCGGGCTCTCCATCACTTCCTTCGCTTTGAATGAAGTTTCGCGCTGGACTCGTGCAAAGACAAAA